>NC_069499.1:301096184-301233684 GCF_027579735.1 Bombina bombina | reverse complement strand
TCAGGAAAAGAAACAGGAAGGAGGCACCAAAAGCCGGAGAGAATAAATCCGGACCCAGGATACCTATCCTCATTACTCCTCAGAAACCCGAAGGGAGGGTATACTGCAGACAAGAGGAACCCTCGACCCACTGAACATGGAAAACTACCTCAGGAGGAGCCAACTGGAGAAACGCAGTAGACCAGATCCTTCCAAATAGAAGGAAAAACAAAGAAAACCAGGAATATTCCCCAGGATAAACTCCATCTCTCCTGAGAGAGAAAAAGAACCACTCAGCAGGAACAAGGAGATTTCCCCAGGACCGGGGAAACAAACCTGCTACTGAACGCCGGACAGTTCCAAGACTATAAAATCCTGAAAATAGAGTAACCAAAATGCTAAGTCAAAGACAAGAACTAGGTTAAAAAACCGGACCCCCAAAACCAGGTTCCGGATCAAGACCAAAATACCCTGCGGAACAACCACAAAGTTACCTGGAAATTACATTTGCACCAAAGTTGATGCATGTCATACCCATGGGGTCTTGAGCTCTGATCTCACATGATGTATCCAAGTGGTAGTTCACTCAGCACCAAAAAGGCCATCAAGATAACACCCACAAGGACAAAGGAAATACCCCAAAAGAGATCAGAACTCCAAGATTGAGAGATATGACAGTCTCGAAAGATCCCGTCTGGATCAACCTCAGAAAACCTACAGCTCAAGGAATTAATGGTGAACTCCTATCGGTAGAGGGCAAGGGAGACTGCATAACAATCCCCCAGATCCCCTTCAAAAGGGGATACAGCAAGGACAAAAAACTGTCCCTAAGAACCTAGTCAAAGCAAGCAAAAGACTGAAGTCCTACCGCAAAAGGCAAGGGGAAATGAAAAGCATAGCAATCCTCAAAAAAGAGGAGAGATACACTGGCGAAAGAGATCTGAAAATCGGATAATCCAATTCACAAGGAGTACCCCTAGGGGGGAATAATCGCCCCCTTCACCAGGTACTGGAGATCTCCATGCAGTTATCAGATCCTCCCCTCACGGAAGGGAGGACAGTAGTTCCTGTCCAAGGACTTCAGGAACTACAAACGTACTGCTATAGCAGAATTCTTAATCCCAGCAAACCAGGGACTGGCCAACATCGGACACCCCACCAAGATGATATAAAGTAGGACCAACCTGATATCAAGGATAGAAGGGCTCAAATAACTTGTAGTAAACAAGGAAAAAACAACCTCAGAACTAGAGGGAAGCAAACATAGTACCCAAACAGGGCCTGCCTGTTGTCAAGGATACAAAATTTTTGATATAACCTCAACAAACAGAGTGAACCAGTACCCAATCAGGACCAGCCTGCTGACTAGGGAACAAACGAACTGTTCAAGGGTTAACTGAAAGTTCTAACCTTAGCAGGTCTTGACTAAACAGACAAACATCCGACAATAACAGTTCTAACGCTCAACATTTTTATTTAATTATTGTCTTCTTTTTGTGACTTCCGCCAGAAGCAACAACCATCACAACCATACATCGCTAGTATCAAAATCCCAGAAAAGAAAAAGTTTCCCTAAAGGAAAGGTACAACAGTCTGGAGCTCTGGAAATAAAAGAAACACATCCAAACTGGATCAAAAGAAGTAAGGCCGCACCCGCAGGTAAATGCCAAGAAAAGGAATAGAAACACTAAGAGGGCCAGCCTGTCAGAGACCTGATTCCTCAAGAGCTTATAACTGGGAATAGATACACAACAAAGACAATTAGGAGTATGATCCACATTCCTCCACTCGTCAAGTGCTGTTCGCCATCAGAATATTGAGGATCCGGTGACAAATGAAGACTAAAGTCCTCCAAAGCCTCCAGGACCTGCTTAAGCAGTACACGCAGGTGCTTCAGACTGACTCTAAAGGCAAAACTCATCCTCGAGGGGGCATTTGAGGACCCCGATCCTGACGGCCGTACCCCAGAAGCCTCAGAGGGAACCACTCCCCCAGAGGATAGGCCCATCTCACCTGGTGCCCCTAGTAAAAGAGGACACGGATAAGCTCTACGCTGGCCCTCAAGAAGCTGTAAATGCACCAACGCCACCAATATGGCTATGCGCAACTAAGCAGCAACCTCTGGTGGAAAGAAACCTTCTTCCAGAGAAGGGGTAACAGCATTTGGGACAACTGCCTGTGTAGGAACAGTAAAAAACAGGGAACTCACCTCACGGGACACTGAATCCTCAGAGGTGGATGGCTCGGTGGTCTCTAATCTCTCCCCAGAGGGAGAGAAGAGCACTCTATTACGGCATACAGAACATAAATGATTGGGCTGGATTACCCGGGCCTCCGTGCAATCTAAGCAGGGAACAGAATCTGAATCTGAGAAATCCTCCTCAGAAAAATCAGAATCCTCCATAACTTGACCGGGCAAATTTGAACAAAAACAACAGGCACCTCACACCCCCAATGGCTGGGGCACTCACCACCTCCTATGACCCAGACAAGTAGAGAACAGACCCTCTCCACCAAAACTTGGGCAAGAATACGAAAATTGAAAAAAAAACGTGACCACTCCCGGTCACGAGGTGCAACCCACAGGCCAAGGAAAAGCACGCCAGTCCCATCAAGAATGGCATAGCTCTAAAAACCTATATGTTCCGTAAAGGCCATGAGCCCCAACATCACTACACATAGGCAGATAGAATCACATAACAAACATGATTAAAGTCCCCCACTGTTCAATAACCCCCATCAGGAGATATTAACCCTAGATTCCATAAAGATAAAGGAGTCCCACTGAGACCCTTTGTTCTATCATTGCATTCTATTCCCACAGAGAAAGGAAAATGAAATGATCTTACCGGAATCTATGCCATGGAACAGTAACACGGTCCTTCAAGTTTAACAGATAATAGCGTCGCTTCTGACATAGGGGTCTATCTATCAAGCTCCGTATGGAGCTTGAAGCCCTGTGTCTAAAGACCGCTGCTCCATAACCTGTCCGCCTGCTCTGAGGAGGCGGACAAACATCCCCCCAATTCAACCCGATCAAATACGATCGGGTTAATTGACACCCCCCTGCTAGTGGCCAATTGGCTTTGAATCTGCAGGGGGCAGCGTTGCACCAGCAGTTCACAAGAGCTGCTGGTGCAATGCTGAATGCAGAGAGCGTATTACTCTCCGCATTCAGCGATTTCTGTCGGACATGATCCACTGATCGGATCATGTCAGACAGACACATAATAAATAGGCCCCATGGACTTGAGTGAAGAAAGCAGGCAGCAAAACTTGTCAACGCTGATTGCTTATGGAGCTGTTAATATGAGTCGGGATGGTTTCACAGAAAGACTCTCCCTGCATCTCTGGACTTTAACTTTCACCTATGCTCTCACTGAGAGGCTGACAGGACTACTTAAAACTCCCGTCCCATCTCAAAGAGTACTACCCTCCATAAGAAACTACTCCGTAATCTTCCTACACTTCTCTGACAACCTCCGGTGACGAAAGGCAAAGAATGACTGGGGGATGAGGGAAGTGGGGAAGGTATTTAAGCCTTTGGCTGGGGTGTCTTTGCCTCCTCCTGGTGGCCAGGTTCTGTATTTCCCAAAAGTAATGAATGCAGCTGTGGACTCTCCCCGTTTTAAGAAGAAAAATGTGGGATTCATGTCTCTTTAAAGAAATGTTGGTAAAGAAGAACCCATCGCCTCCACCGCTAACTATCCTCAAATAACACAATGTATTGGATGGAAAGAAGCAACACAGAGACAATAGAGAAGTCAGCAAATATATATCATACACAATGTGTTCAGGACTTCAATTAAAAAATCCACGCCTTCCTGAGCAGGCAATTAAAACAGGAATAAAAGAAATGCACAACAGAAAATTTTCAGGGACAGATGAGAAGCTAATATTTACATCCAATTACATGACTTTTATGAAAGTCTGGGGAATCAGCTTGTCTCATTAACCCGTTTTTTATGCCTCAGAAGGGGAGAAAAATCATTGCTCATTTATATAAAAAAGCTGGGATTGAGGCTTCCAAAGTAAATATAGGAAGACAGAGGGTTAAGAAAGATGTATTAGAAAAGTGAATTTAGTATCTGTAAATCTTAAAAGACCCTGAGGGGTTTGTGTATATAAACACTGAATGTGATCTAGTAGGGAAAGCCCTTGGTCTCTCTAAATACAATGTCAACTGATTGATATATTTCAATCATGTTTACAGGAGACAAACAAAATAAGAACATAGAACATGAAGGATGCTAAACTAATATAATGCAATGAAGAGACATTGCACCAACCTGAAAACAAGAGGTTATCATGAAAGAAAACTTCTGTAAGAGCACACTTAAAGTGAAGGTAAACTTTGATGAATGAAAGCCCGTTTTTTAAAAATACTATTAAAAACAGGGACACTTTCATTCATCAAAGTTTACAAAGCAGTCGTTTTGATTAAAAACTTACCTCTCTTCTTTGCACAGCCAGAGCAGCTTCCCCCTCCTGGAAATCCTCTCTTCACACGTCATCAATGACTAATCCAGCTTCCTCCAATCACAGCATGGCCCCAGGAAATAACTACCCTGAGGGGAAAGTCGTGATTGGAGGAAGCCGGATTAGTCATTGATGACGTGTGAAGAGAGGAAATCCAGGTGGGGGAAGCTGCTCTGGCTGTGAAAAGAAAAAAAGGTAAGTTTTTAATCAAAACGGCTGCTTTGTAAACTTTGATAAATGAAAGTGCCCCTGTTTTTAATAGTATTTTTTTAAAAACGGGCTTTCATTCATCAAAGTTTACCTTTACCTTAAAGGCACACTGAACCCAATTTTTTTCTTTTGTGATTCAAATAGAGCATGCAATTTTAAGCAACATTCTAATATACTCCTATTATCAAATGTTCTTCATTCTCTTGGTATTTTTATTTGAAAAGCAAGTATGTAAGTTTAGATGCCGGCCCATTTTTTATGAACAACCTGGGTTGTTCTTGCTGATTGGTGGATAAATTCATCCACCAATAAACAAGTGCTGTCCAGGATCTGGACTTCCTTTTTAAAATAAAGATAGCAAGAGAACGAAGAAAAATTGATAATAGGAGTAAATTAGAAAGTTGCTTAAAATTGCATGTTCTATCTGAATCATGAAAGAGAAAATTTGGGTTCAGTGTCCCTTTAAGCTCAGGAGTGTGGTGCTCCAGACACATGCACACTCTTGAGACTACCTAGGTATTCTGTTGTGTTATGAAGAAGTTTAAAAAAAGAATACCAATAGTAAGAGGTAAATTTAATAACAAAAGTAAGTTGGATTATATTTTAAATGTTATGGTCTCCCTAGATCAAGCATTGCTGGATTTTGTATGCAGTATCTGAACATTCAGATTATTTGGACACCAACATTTACTGACACAATGGTGTTAATGATGTGGATACTGAAGAAGAACATTTCTTGCAAACTGATGCTTTCGCTTGAGGATGACAAGTGAGATGCAAGACTGTAGGCCACTTGCTTTGTATTTCAAGCAGAAAGTAGTTTTATAAAGTTACACTTGCTTTTTTATATGAATGATTGTAAAGTTAAGGCATTAAGGTTCTGTGCCATAGATACATTAAAAAGCAGTGACAGTTCTCATGTTATTCATTATATCTGTTGTGACACCAGCTAGACATGACAATCCAACCTGTCATCTGAAGATAAAAATGACTGAAAGTACATGTTAACCTAATTTAAAGAGATATTAACAACTAGGGGCACTGTGCTCTAAGTGTGTGTGTGTGTGTATATATATATATTTATATATACACACACACACACATACATACACATATATACACAAATACACAATTATGCAACTTTGAAAATACAGATTCAAACAATTTAAACTTTACCCAACTATAACTCTATATATCGCTTACAAATATACAAATGGGCAACAATAAAAACATTAAAAGAACATTTGCATGAAAAAAGACGAAATGGAAATTCATTTTCATGCACATGAAAAAGCATTATTTAAAATTGTTAAATAATTATTATATAAAAAGTAGAGCTACATCTGTTCCCAATGGTATTGAAAGTAGCAGGAATGTCAGTGGGATAGTTTGTTGGCCGATAAGGATAACTGCCTTATACATGTATTGGTGTACAGAAGAAGTCATTAAAAAATGAAAAGGGCATTTCAAATATATCATAGGAAAATTACGTTAATCGTCCTTCAAGTAAAACTTATTAAAACCGTGTACAGACTGTTGCATGGTCTCTGGTCCATAGCAACAAACATCACATTTCTACTAGTGGGCAAATGTCTCATATAAAAAATTATTTTAATTAGCACTGTTACGCCAATTAAAATTGTCTTAATTAAAAATAATGATATTTAACACTATTTCCACATTAAGTAGAGAGGGCTATAACGGTGGGAGAAAGAATTATTTACACATATCCAATACTTTTCTTAAAAAAAAAGTTTAAATAATTTATTTTGATTTTTAAACTAACAGGTAGTGTTTCTGTGCAAGTCACTATGGAGCAGGAGCTCACTGGCTGATAAAGATGGCTCCCACAGCGTTCTTTTATGACTGGACCATCGATATGCAGAACTTATTATTTTAGAAATATGAATCAAGTTAAACACACATCATAGCTCATTTAAAGTAAGGTTAAAATGAAACTTTCATAATTCAGATAAAACATGCAATTTTAAACAACTTTCAAATTTACTTCTGTTATTAAATCTGCTTCGTTCTCTTGATATCTTATATTAAAGAGTAAAACTAGGTAGGGTCATAAAAACTCAGGAGTGTGCATGCTTCTTTAGTAATCCATTGCAACAGTGTTTTGCAACATTATTTGTAGAGTACTAAAGACACGTGCGCACTCCTGAGCTCTTATGAGCTGACCTAGTTTTACTCTTCAATAAAAGATACCAAGAGAACAAAGTAAATTTGATAACAGAAGTAAAATGGAAAGTTGTTTAAAATTGCATGCTCTTTACTATCCCTTTAAGATTCAACCTCCCTATTAACAACTTAGAAAAGTAGGATACATGAGATATTGCAAGTATATTTCCTGGTACATCTTACCTCAATTTACCAGCCTTGGTGAATACAACCAAATGAGTTTTAAGCTTATTACGTTTTTTTACAAACATTATTGTTCAACAACACATTTGCTTTGAGCCTACAATTCAGCCGCTCAATCACAATCAGAAATAAAAGCAGACAATTTAAAGTGATTGTAATTTAGAAAAAGAAATATGTTTTCTTATCTCTCTGCAAAGAAAAGAACTAAATATGTTGTAGATTAGCTTTCTTATAAACCTGTGTTACAGAAGAAAAAAAAAAATAAAGGAATTGATTTTCCTCCAAAATATACAGGAAGAAGGTTTTAATGGAAGCTGCCATGCTCAAGGCTGAAGGCCGGATTGGTCTACCAGGATACCAGGAGATTTCCCGGTGGGCTGCAGCAGCTGGGGCTGGAAAGCTACAATTTAAAGGGGTGATTAATGGATGCAATTGGGTTACAGGGTGCCTAAATAACTTTTCCAGGGCTGCTTTTTATTCCCAGTCCAGCCCTGGCCATGCTTTAGCCCAACTGAATTTGAAAACAGCAAAATTTCAGTTTATGAAGCTAAAGGTTTCATGAAGATCTCGTTTGACCTTGAGCTACAAATGACTGACTTAGAAGATATGTTTCATGACAGTGTGTGATATCCTGACTCCGTGTCACCATATTACATCCCAGTGCCCAGTCCAGGTAGCATTTTATTTTCCACTGAGAAACTCGATTGCTGTGCACTAGAATTCTCTGGGATTTAAAGGAACCCTAAAGTCATTCTCTCCTTTTGTTGCAAAATTGCATTGTTTTTTTAACATATGTTTGTGAGGTTTAAAAAAAAAAAGGAAAAAAAAATGATAATAGCAATAATTTTCATGCTTTAGGGTCATGTCACTGGCCAACGATAGAAATGTGGTAGTTATCCTTATAAACCACTAAACTCTTCTTCTTGTTATACACAAATAGGCACTTCATCTTTTAGAAGAAATTTTGTTTTACTTGTACACGGTCACAGTAAATTTGCTTTTGAAAAATCCAGGGAGTGCAAGTCTCTTTTGTATGCTGTTTATGACTATTCACTAGCACTCTGGTAGTTGACGTTTAAGTGAGAGTGCACTTCCCTGCTACACTAATATATATATATATATATATATATATATATATATATATATACAGGGAGTGCAGAATTATTAGGCAAATGAGTATTTTGACCACATCATCCTCTTTATGCATGTTGTCTTACTCCAAGCTGTATAGGCTCGAAAGCCTACTACCAATTAAGCATATTAGGTGATGTGCATCTCTGTAATGAGAAGGGGTGTGGTCTAATGACATCAACACCCTATATCAGGTGTGCATAATTATTAGGCAACTTCCTTTCCTTTGGCAAAATGGGTCAAAAGAAGGACTTGACAGGCTCAGAAAAGTAAAAAATAGTGAGATATCTTGCAGAGGGATGCAGCACTCTTAAAATTGCAAAGCTTCTGAAGCGTGATCATCAAACAATCAAGCGTTTCATTCAAAATAGTCAACAGGGTCACAAGAAGCGTGTGGAAAAACCAAGGCGCAAAATAACTGCCCATGAACTGAGAAAAGTCAAGCGTGCAGCTGCCAAGATGCCACTTGCCACCAGTTTGGCCATATTTCAGAGCTGCAACATCACTGGAGTGCCCAAAAGCACAAGGTGTGCAATACTCAGAGACATGGCCAAGGTAAGAAAGGTTGAAAGACGACCACCACTGAACAAGACACACAAGCTGAAACGTCAAGACTGGGCCAAGAAATATCTCAAGACTGATTTTTCTAAGGTTTTATGGACTGATGAAATGAGAGTGAGTCTTGATGGGCCAGATAGATGGGCCCGTGGCTGGATTGGTAAAGGGCAGAGAGCTCCAGTCCGACTCAGACGCCAGCAAGGTGGAGGTGGAGTACTGGTTTGGGCTGGTATCATCAAAGATGAGCTTGTGGGGCCTTTTCGGGTTGAGGATGGAGTCAAGCTCAACTCCCAGTCCTACTGCCAGTTTCTGGAAGACACCTTCTTCAAGCAGTGGTACAGGAAGAAGTCTGCATCCTTCAAGAAAAACATGATTTTCATGCAGGACAATGCTCCATCACACGCGTCCAAGTACTCCACAGCGTGGCTGGCAAGAAAGGGTATAAAAGAAGAAAATCTAATGACATGGCCTCCTTGTTCACCTGATCTGAACCCCATTGAGAACCTGTGGTCCATCATCAAATGTGAGATTTACAAGGAGGGAAAACAGTACACCTCTCTGAACAGTGTCTGGGAGGCTGTGGTTGCTGCTGCACGCAATGTTGATGGTGAACAGATCAAAACACTGACAGAATCCATGGATGGCAGGCTTTTGAGTGTCCTTGCAAAGAAAGGTGGCTATATTGGTCACTGATTTGTTTTTGTTTTGTTTTTGAATGTCAGAAATGTATATTTGTGAATGTTGAGATGTTATATTGGTTTAACTGGTAAAAAATAAATAATTGAAATGGGTATATATTTGTTTTTTGTTAAGTTGCCTTATAATTATGCACAGTAATAGTCACCTGCACACACAGATATCCCCCTAAAATAGCTATAACTAAAAACTACTTCCAAAACTATTCAGCTTTGATATTAATGAGTTTTTTGGGTTCATTGAGAACATGGTTGTTGTTCAATAATAAAATTAATTCTCAAAAATACAACTTGCCTAATAATTCTGCACTCCCTGTATATGTGTGTGTGTGTGTGTATATAGAAGGGATCAGCACTCTCACAAACCATTAAACAGTCAGCGACCAGGTTGCTGGCAAAACAATATAACAGCAAAAATATCCAATTTTTAATTATATATATATATATATATATATATTGGCAAGAGTCCATGAGCTAGTGACGTATGGGATATACAATCCTACCAGGAGGGGCAAAGTTTCCCAAACCTCAAAATGCCTATAAATACACCCCTCACCATACCCACAATTCAGTCTAACGAATAGCCAAGCAGTGGGGTGATAAAGAAAGGAGTAGAAAGCATCAACAAAAGAAATTTTGAAATAATTGTGCTTTATACAAAAAATCATAATCACCATAAAAAGGGTGGGCATCATGGACTCTTGCCAATATGAAAGAAATTAATTTATCAGGTAAGTTCTTACATAAATTATGTTTTCTTTCATGAAAATGGCAAGAGGCCATGAGCTAGTGACGTATGGGATAGCAATACCCAAGATGTGGAACTCCACGCAAGATTCACTAGAGAGGGAGGGATACAAATAAAAACAGCCATTTTCCGCTGAAAAAATTAATCCACAACCCCAAAAAATATGTTTATTCTCATAAATGAAAGAAAAAAAACTTAAATCAAAAGCAGAAGAATCAAACTGAAACAGCTGCCTGAAGAACTTTTCTACCAAAAACTGCTTCAGAAGAAGCAAATACATCAAAACGGTAGAATTTAATAAATGTATGCAAAGAGGACCAAGTCGCTGCTTTGCAAATCTGATCAACTGAAGCTTCATTCTTAAAAGCCCACGAAGTGGAGACTGATCTAGTAGAATGAGCTGTAATTCTCTGAGGCGGGGCCTGACCCAACTCCAAATAAGCTTGATAAATCAAAAGTTTTAACCAAGAAGCCAAGGAAATAGCAGAAGCCTTCTGACCTTTCCTAGGACCAGAAAATAAAACAAATAGACTTGAAGTCTTCCTGAAATCTTTAGTAGCTTCCACATAATATTTCAAAGCTCTTACCACATCCAAAGAATGTAAGGATCTTTCCAAATAATTCTTAGGATTAGGACACAAGGAAGAGACAACAATTTCTCTACTAATGTTGTTAGAATTCACAACCTTAGGTAAAAATGGAAAAGAAGTCCGCAAAACTGCCTTATCCTGATGAAAAATCAGAAAAGGAGACTCACAAGAAAGAGCAGATAGCTCAGAAACTATTCTAGCAGAAGAGATAGCCAAAAGGAACAACACTTTCCAAGAAAGTAGTTTAATGTCCAAAGAATGCATAGGCTCAACTGCAGGAGCCTGTAAAGCCTTCAAAACCAAATTAAGATTCCAAGGAGGAGAAATTGATTTAATGACAGGCTTAATATGAACTAAAGCCTGTACAAAACAGTGAATATCTGGAAGTATAGAAATCTTTCTGTGAAATAAAACAGAAAGAGAAGATTTGTCCCTTCAAGGAACTTGCAGACAAAGCCTTATCCAAACCATCCTGAAGAAACTGTAAAATTCTAGGAATTCTAAAAGAATGCCAAGAGAATTTATGAGAACACCATGAAATGTAAGTCTTCCAAACTCTATAATAAATCTTTCTAGAGGCAGATTTATGAGCTTGTAACATAGTATTAATCACTGAGTCAGAGAAACCTCTATGACTTAGAACTAAGAGTTAAATTTCCATACCTTCAAATTTAATGATTTGAGATCATTTGATTTGATCATTTGATTTGAGATGGAAAAACGGACCTTGAGACAGTAGGTCCGGCCTTAACGGAAGTGGCCAAGGTTGGCAACTGGATATCCGAACCAGATCCGCGTACCAAAACCTGTGTGGCCATGCTGGAGCCACCAGCAACACAAACGATTGTTCCATGATGATTTTGGAGATCACTCTTGGAAGGAGAACTAGAGGCAGGAAAATGTAAGCAGGATGATAACACCAAGGAAGTGTCAGCACATCCACTGCTTCCACCTGAACATCCCTGGACCTGGACAGGTATCTGGGAAGTTTCTTGTTTAGATGAGAGGCCATGATATCTATCTCTGGAAGACCCCACATCTGAACAATCTGAGAAAACACATCTGGATGGAGAGACCACTCCCCTGGATGTAAAGTCTGACGGCTGAGATAATCCGCCTCCCAATTGTCTACACCTGGGATATGCACCGCAAAGATTAGACAGGAGCTGGATTCCGCCCAAGCAAGTATCCAAGACACTTCTTTCATAGCTTGGGGACTGTGAGTCCCACCCTGATGATTGACATATGCCACTGTTGTGATATTGTCTGTCTGAAAACAAATGAATGGTTCTCTCTTTAACAGAGACGAAAACTGAAGAGCCCTGAGTATTGCACGGAGTTCAAAAATATTTATTGGTAATCTCACCTCTTGAGATTTCCAAACCCTTGTGCTGTCAGAGATCCCCAAACAACTCCCCAACCTGAAAGACTCGCATCTGTTGTGATCACAGTCCAGGTTGGCCGAACAAAAGAAGCCACCTTGAACTAAACGATGGTGATATATCCAACATGTCAGAGATTGTCGTACATTGGGATTTAAGGATATTAATTGTGATATCTTTGTATAATCCCTGCACCATTGGTTCAGCATACAAAGCTGTAGAGGTCTCATGTGAAAACGAGCAAAGGGGTTTGCGTCCGATGCTGCAGTCATGAGACCTAAAACTTCCATGCACATAGCCACTGAAGGGAATGACTGAGACTGAAGGTGCCGGAATGCTGCAACCAATTTTAAACGTCTCTTGTCTGTTAGAGACAGAGTCATGGACACTGAATCTATCTGGAAGCCTAAAAAGGTGACCCTTGTCTGAGGAATCAAGAAACTTTTTGGTAAATTGATCCTCCAACCATGTTTCCGAAGAAACAACACTAGTTGATTCATGTGAGATTCTGCAGAACGTAAAGACTGAGCTAGTACCAAGATATCGTCCAAATAAGGAAACACTGCAATACCCTGTTCTCCGATTACAGAGAGTAGGTCACCTAGAACCTTTGAAAAGATTCTTGGAGCTGTTGCTAGGCCAAATGGAAGAGCAACAAATTGGTAATGCTTGTCTAGAAAAGAGAATCTCAGGAACTGATAATGTTCTGGATGAATCGGAATATGAAGGTATGCATCCTGCAAGTATATTGTGGACATATAATGCCCTCACTGAACAAAAAGCAGAATAGTCCTTATAGTCACCATCTTGAAAGTTGGTACTCTTACATAACAATTCAAAATGTTCAGATCCAGAACTGGTCTGAATACATTTTCCTTCTTTGGGACAATAAATAGATTTGAATAAAACCCCAAACCTTGTTCCTGAAAAGGAACTGGCATGATTACCCCTGAAGACTCCAAGTCTGAAACACACTTCAGGAAAGCCTGAGCTTTTACTGGATTTGCTGGGATACGTGAGAGAAAAAATCTTCTCACAGGAGGTCTTACTCTGAATCCTATTCGATACCCTTGAGAGACAATGCTCTGAATCCATTGATTTTGGACAGAATTTAAACAAAAATCCTTGAAAAACCTTAATCTGCCCCCTACCAGCTGAGCTGGAATGAGGGCCGCACCTTCATGCAGACTTAGGGGCTGACTTTGGTTTCTTAAATGGCTTGGATTTATTCCAATTTGAGGAAGGCTTCCAATTGGAAACAGATTCCTTGGGGGAAGGATTGGGTTTTTGTTCCTTATTTTGATGAAAGGAACGAAAATGGTTAGAAGCCTTAGATTTACCCTTAGGTTTTTTATCCTGAGGCAGAAAAACTCCCTTTCCCCCAGTAACAGTTGAAATAATAGAATCCAACTGAGAACCAAATAAATTATTACCTTGGAAAGAAAGAGATAGTAATCTAGATTTAGATGACATATCTAGCGAATAATGCTAGATATGTCAGAATCCAATTCTTGTTGCGCTAAATTCTCCAACCAGAAAGTTGATGCAGCCGCAACATCAGCCAAAGAAATTGCAGGTCTGAGAAGATGACCTGAATATAAATAGGCTTTCCTTAGAAAAGATTCAAGCTTCTTATCTAAAGGATTCTTAAGGATCCTTTTTTGCCAAAACTCTATAGAATTTGCTGGTAAAGGATACAATTTTTTAAACCTTGAAGAAGAAATATGAGAAGTACCTGGCTTATTCCATTCCTTAGAAATCATATCAGAAATAGCCTCAGGAATAGGAAAAACCCCTGGAGAAACCACAGGAGGTTTAAAAACAGCATTTAAACGTTTATTAGACTTAACGTCAAGAGGACTGGTTACCTCAATATCCAAAGTAATCAACACTTCTTTTAATAAAGAATGCATATACTCTATTTTAAATAAATAAATAGATTTGTCAGTGTCAATGTCTGATGAAGGATCTTCTGTATCAGATAGATCCTCATCAGAGGAGGATAAATTATTATGTTGTTGGCCATTTGAAATTTCATCAACTGAATGAGAAGTTTTAAAAGACCTTTTACGTTTATTAGAAGGTGGGAATGCAGACAAAGCCTTCTGGATAGAATCAGAAACAAATTCTTTAAAATTCATAGGTATATCATGTACATTAGAAGTTGAAGGAACTGCAACTGGCAATGTACTATTACTGATGGACACACTATCTGCATGTAAAAGTTTATCATGACAACTATTACAAATGACATTCGGCAAAATAATTTCCACAATCTTACAAGAAATGCACTTAGCTTTGGTAGAACCGATGTCAGGCAGCAATGTTCCAGCAGAAACTTCTGAGGCAGGATCAGATTGAGACATCTTGTAAAATGTAAAAGAAAATACAGCATATAAAGCAAAATTATCAATTTCCTTATATGACAGTTTCAGGAATGAGAAAAAAATGCAAATAGCATAGCCCTCTGATAGAGAAAAAGGCAAGAGGCAAACATCAATGGGGTATTAAAATAATGAAAACGTTTGGCACCAAGTATGACGCACAACGTAACTGACAACTTTTTTGGCGCTAATAATAACCGGAAATTACACACTCGCGTCACTAATGACACAACCGTGTGTAAAGCTTCAGCGTCAACTATGATGCCGGAAATGACGAAGTTGCATCATAGACGTATTTTTCACGGCAAAAAAATCTCACGCCAAGAATGACGCAAAAACGTCTAGTATTTGGCGCACCCGCGGGCCTATACCGCCCGCAATTTGCAAGAAAGTAGTCTATTGAAAAAAAGACTAAACCCCAGGTAAGAAAAACATTTCTTAAAATTTTTTATTTTCCCCAAATATGAAACTGACAGTCTGCAGAAGGAAATATATGAACCTGACTCATGGCAAATATAAGTACAATACATATATTTAGAACTTTATATAAATGCATAAAGTGCAACCATAGCTGAGGTGTCTTAAGCAATAAAAAACATACTTACCAAAATATACCCATCCACATATAGCAGATAGCCAAACCAGTACTGAAACAGTTATCAGTAGAGGTAATGGTAAATTGAGAGTATATCGTCGATCTGAAAAAGGGAGGTAGGAGATTAATCTCTACGACCGATAACAGAGAACCTATGAAATAGACCCCCGTTAGGGAAATCATCGTATTCAATAAGTGATACTCCCTTCACTAGATATGTGCGATTCGATTCGGTCCGAATCGAAATTCGGATGAATTTGTTGAATTCAGAGATTCGGATCGATTCAAATTTCCGAATTGCGGTAGTGCCAAATCTACCGAATAAATCCGAATCGATTCAAATTTATTCGGTAGATTCGGATGGATTCGGATGGCCGTGTATTACACTAGTATTGTACAGTATACTAGTGTAATACACAGCACATCCCACTTAATACTGACCGAAATTCCGAAAATACGAATCGATTCGAAACGAATCAAACCGAATTTTTCACGAATCCGAAAGAATCCAAATGAATCCACAACAAATTCATTCGATTTCTTCCGAATTCGAATCGATCCGAACCAAAATTCGAATCGGTCCGAACCGAATTTTTCGAAGCTGCACATGTCTACCCTTCACGTCCCTCTGACATTCGCTGTACTCTGAGAGGAAATCGGGCTTCAAAAATGCTGAGAAGCGCATATCAACGTAGAAATCTTAGCACAAACTTACTTCACCACCTCCATAGGAGGCAAATTTTGTAAAACTGAATTGTGGGTGTGGTGAGGGGTGTATTTATAGGCATTTTGAGGTTTGGAAAACTTTGCCCCTCCTGGTAGGATTGTTTATCCCATACGTCTCTAGCTCATGGACTCTTGCCAATTACATGAAAGAAATATAATTATACTTTATTTATAAAAATTGCCAACATATTCTACAGTATTATTATACTTTTTTTTATAAAGTGAGAACATATTCCACAGTTTTGTCCATGGGTACAATTGATATGTAAAACAATGATACAAATACTTGTAAGAGACAAGACCAAATTACCAGGAAGAATTGAGTTCCCTATCCCTCTGGGAACTTACATTCTAGAAGGGTGGGAGAGTGAGAAACAGAAGGTTTAGACTGCAAGGTTGAGAATGATGTTAATACAGAGTTAGATGAGGGTACTTATTAGGGAAGTGGAATTTATTTGTCACTGATTTGGGTGGTAGGCTCCCCATAAAAATTTTTTCTTTATGGCTCATTTAAAAGAAGGCAGATTAGGGGAAAGACAAACAGCGTGAGGAAGTGTGTTCCAGATGATAGGTACTGCACAAGAGAAGTCCTACCGTCTAGCATACGAAAGAGGTGATAACAGAATATGTGAGGAGCAGGTCATTGTTGGATTTGGATTATAGGGGGTGGGCTGGAGTATATTTGTTGATTAGTTCGAACAGGTAGGGGGGCAGCATTGTCAAGGATTTTGTAGGTCAGGGTGAGAATTTTGCAATGAATGGGGACCCAGTGAAGGGACGCAAAGAGAGGGGCAGCAGATACAGAGCAACGGGAAAGATGGATTAGCCTGGCAGAGACATTTAGGATGGATTGAAAGGGAAGAGGCAAGAGAGAGGGAGGTCAGTTATTGCAGTAGTCAAGTCAGGAAATTATAAAGGTGCAAATTAGTTGCTTAGTGGTGTCCAAGCTCATACACTGGCAAATTTTGGAAATATTGCGTAGGTGGTAATGGCAGGATGAAGAGAGCTATTGTATGTGGGGGATGAAGGACACATTGGAGTCAGGTGTAACTCCAAGGCAACAGACTAGGGGTGATGGGGAGATTGTGATGCCTTTGACAGTGATAGAAAAGTCAGAATTTGGAGTAGAGCTAGAAGGGGGAGGGATTAAGACGAACTCAGTCTTGGGTATGTTAATCTTTAGGTGGTGAGAGGCCATCCAAAAAGAAATGTCAGATAAGCGGTCACTGACCTGAGAAAGGACAGAAGAAAAAGAGGAGGGGTGGAGAGGTAGATCTGAGTACCATCAGCATAAAGGTGATATTTGAAGTAATAACTGTTGATAAGTTTACCTAGTGAAGAAGTATAAATAGCGAAGAGTAGAGGACCCAGGACAGAGCCTTGAGGTGCTCCAACAGACAGAGGCATTGAAGAGGAGGAGTCACCAGTAAATGACACAGAAAAGGATCTGTTTGAAAAATAAGAGTGGATCCAAGAGAGAGCAGTGTCAAAGAGACAAAGAGAGCTTAAAATCTGTAGGAGGAGGGGTGGCCAACTGTGTTCAAGCAGTTGAGAGGTCAAGTAAGATAAGTATATATAGGAAGGGAAGGGACGCTTGTTGTCCTGAAACGTCAAAATAAACATTTTGTTTGTCAGTGATGTCCGAAGTCCAGAGAGTGCTTAATTTTGTTGCAAGTTCTATATACCTGATGAGAGCACCCTGGCAAGTTGAAGTTGGCTGGTGAGAGTGCATATACTACACATCTTGGATATATATATATATATATATATATATATATATATATATATATATATATATAATACAAAAATATAAAAAGAAAAGGGGAAACCTTAATCCAGCACATACATAAAAAGCAAATAATAAAAATGACTCATTAATGAGGACACCAACATATATTCAAGTATATCAAAGAATTTATTATTCACTTAACTTAAGTGGAAAAAATGAAACAATAAACATAGAAATACCAAAATAAATCAACATTCATATGACTCCCAAACTACTACTTATGAAACTTCCATGAATATTTAGGATTATATATAGTACAGTTCCTAAGCCGTAAGAGTGCTGATTTGCAGTAAACTGGAAAGTGAAATGTCCAAGTATGGGTTCCAAATGTAATTGTCTAGACAGATTGGAAGTATAAAGGACATGCATTGAAAATCCTCTGTACTCACTTAATATTAATTCACTGATCAGCTGGTATAATTATATATATATGTATATATATATATATATATATATATATATATATATATATATATATATATATATATATATACAGTATATTACTATATTACTATATATACATACACACTGTATATTTACTAGAAGGCCACACATTGATAATAGCATTACACTGAACAGACCTGTGTACTCCATGCCTCACACTAACACAAGGGGTCAGGCTTTTAAATGAAGGATATGACAACAGATGTGCTGCGTTTGTTAGGCTTAGAAAGGAAGATGTTAAACCATTACATCTCTCCTTTTATATGGCACTTTTAGATATGGCAGTTTATATGGAAATAATTTATTTGCTAATATTAAAGTTAATTGAGGACAGCAATGGAAGGATTATTGTCCTGGTTATAACAGAAATCTAATGACATGATGAAACCCACTATACTATTTCATCCCTTCTGAATTTGGAAATCCAACTTAGATCTTTCTTTTCAGCATATGTATATAAATCAGATTTTATGGGCAGACAAAAGGCCTGGTATAGCCAGGCAAATATCCAATAGATATAAAGAAGATGTGAGGGTTCCTCTATTATTTAGCAGAATCAGCAACCAGGCAACCCATAGATTAGCGGACATAAAGAATGAGTTAGTTCAAATGCCACCTATTGTCCTACTATGTATGGTGGACATATAAGTCAGTCTCAAGCATAATCCTCCCCTTTGGTCCATCTGCTAGTAAACAAAGCATTCTTGTCTTTATTCATTATTATGATGCCAACATTTAAATATCTGCATTTAATTACCTCAGCTTAAATGTTGCTGTGCCATATGGGCGCCACTCAGGCAACAGATACTTATATCAACATTTTGGTGTCAACATTTTTAAAGAGTGTAAGCTGCAGGGAGGCATGTGCAGCAAGCCTGGGAAAAATACAGGAAGTGGAGAATGTGAGAGGGGACGCGAGTAGCTGGGAATTACTGCTCCATGCAGACTGCTGTGGTCATGGAAAACCAGACAGATCTGCCACCCCCTACCAGCTACCCATACTACGTTTACAGCACTATGCTCCTGGTACTCACCCATTATACCCCCAAACACACTATTGTGCCAGGTCCTAGTCTGTCTTAACGTTTACACTGAAATCGTACAAGCATGAGCAACACTTTATTATAAATAAATCACATTAAAAATTACACTTGAGGTAACTGTAACCATCTCTTTTAAAAACATAGACTATGCAGGAATATCTAACCCTTTGGACCTGTGCATTCATATTAAATTGATTACTTTTTAAAACAACACATATGACCACTACTGACTTCTTTATGTTTACACAGTTGGAAAACTGTGCTCTGTATACAAAAATCCTTTTTTACGCCAAGGAAAAGGGGAGACTTACGTATAATATTATACCTCTATTTGTGTTATCCACGTCATAGGCTTTCTGTAAAAAAACTCTATGGTTTCCTTGAATCTGTGTCTTCCCCATTTCTCCTTATATATCAAGCTTCAACTGCTCCTACTCTTCCTGCCTCTATTCACCAGAAACTCTCTCTTGTAAAGTAGAGACTGTCAGGATTCTACAACAACAAACAACAAGCTGCCCTCTCATTAAACGGACACTCAATTCAAAATTAAACTTTCATGAATCAGATACAGCACACAATATTAATCAACTTATGAATTCACTTACATTAACCAAAAGTGCACAGTTTTTTTTATATTTACACTTTTTTTGTGTCATCATCTCCTACTGAGCATGTGCAAGAATTCACAGAGTATACATATATGTATTTCTAATTGGCTGATGGCTGTCACATGATACAGGGGGAGTGGAAATTGACATAACTTAAATTTGGCAGAAAAAAATCTACAACTTATTTGAAGTTCAGACTAAATGCTATTTTATTGTCTTGTTATCATGCATTTGTTGATTATGCAAATCTACTGTGTTCACTGGTCCTTTAACAGAGACCAGTTTCCATCCCTTCCCACCATAACACCCACCCCTAATTATTGTACATATTTAGAAGCACTCTCTAAATGAATAACCTGCAATTCCCTCAGGTAAGACTTGTTACACCCTATTATGCCTCACATTGATCTCATATTATGTTTAAATATCTTCTGTTCTGTCATTTCATAAACCCAAGCTCTACTGTACATAACACATTCCTTTGTAGGTCATTCCTCATCTGGTTTTTACCTAACCTCTTGCTCTTGTTTATTTCCTTCAACTCATTCTCAAACCTCTCACCTTTACATTGTGAATCTGAGAGAATGATTATTGCCAGGGCCGACCTTAGCATTTGTGGGACCCCTTAGCCCAGTGCCCTTATTCCCCTCCCCTGTATGCCCTGCCCTTTGTATGGTCCATCCCATTGCCAACATTCAGGGAACCCTATATAAAGAATAACACTGAATATTAGACCTCCTGATACCATAAACACCTCATAAACTAAATACAACATATACATTGCACCATCTCATAACCTCATTGATGACATTGTGGGGCCCCCGAAAGAGGAGGGCCATGGGCGGGTGCCCCTCTTGCCCTGCCTAAAGGGCAGGCTCTCCTCTCCTTTATTCATCTATTCCTTTAATTGTTTGTTTAAAATTAATTAAAACTTTTAAGACACAGATGTGTGATTTTATATATCAGGTGAAAGAAGTGTGAGATTTTATATATCAGGTGAAAGAAGAATTCTTTTTGCGTTGCCCAATGTACCACGAGGAGCTGGATTAAACTTGGTCCTGGGCTTCAATTCCCCCACAAATGATGTCACCTCTCAGGAATTTGTGTGCAGCTGGCTGCTTCTGAAAAGAGCCACATCAGAGATCGAAAAGGCCCTTCCTTGAATATTCACAGTGCGTTTCCACTCTGCACACAAACATTTGTCTTCTGGCTAATTTAATTATTTTCTTTTTTTTTTTCTTCGCTTTCCTTTTCTTTTCTTTTTTTTTCATCAAAGAACAAAACCAGACAGGAGCGTCCAACAAATGCACCATAAAGAAAAAAATCATGCTTATCCAATGTTTCCTTGTGCATGATGGGCATAAAGATGCGTATTTACCCAGAGACAAAGTTTCTCAGGCTACGATATCAATGCACAAAAGCGTCGAATGGAAATGATTATGAGGTTAAAGGAGTCTGTCTTTTGTAACTGCATGTTTCATTATTTTTTTCTTTTGCTTTATTTAATCCTGATTGGGAAAGATGCAAGCCTGTCAGTCATATATAATAAAGGGCAGGTCTGATCTGAAACAAAAGTTATGTATATGTATGTACACACCACATACGCACAATGGCGCCTTTTATTATCAAACTGGATCTGCTTTCTACAAGATGTGAATGATGTTGAAAGTATAAGAAAGGCAATAAATAACCACAAACTGTTTGACTTGCACCTTTAACAAGCTTTTAAATCCTCAAAAGCAGGAGAATAATTTGCTTGCAGATCCATGAATTCCCGTTAATGGCTCATATTTAGTAATCAGTGCTACATCAAAAGAAACACTGCTTAACCTAGATTGCTCATCAGTGTCTTATATACAGGTTCATAAATTTCTATAACTTGTAAAGTTAAATTTATGAAAATTGTCTCCTTTTCTGAATTGAATGCAAATTAAAATTGTTTTCACTATCTCATTGTAGAGATTTTTTAGTCTAAGGAGTCTATGTTTCTATGGAGAGGTTTAGAAAGAAAACTACCATAAAAGAAGACCTGGACAACTTGCGCTGGACAAGTAACATGAGCCTGGTGCCAGCCTGGGTCAAACTTATGTTAGAATCCGATTTTCTCAGCAGTGAAATCTCTTGAAGCCAAACTGAACCACTCAAGCTTTCCCGAAAGACCCAATAAATCTCAGCACTCCAGACAAGCTCTGAAAGGCAACCGCTTCAATTTATAACGTCAATTTGTTGCAAATTATATTTTATGGGTGTTATCCACGTGCTGCCCAGGAGTGGAAAACTAAATTAAAAAGTATTACAGCGTTCGGCTATTGGCAAAACAATCTAGCTGAGGCATGTAACACATTTAGTGCTGCTTGTTGTGCAATTTATCCCCTCAATCCTGTAATTCCACATCAAAAACACTCAGAGACTCATGAAATACAATCAAGATGCAGCTACACGGTTAATGGTGCCGCACTTGTTAGTCTGGTTAAAGATAATTGGACAAAGACAACCCCACCGCCTACCAGAGTGCTATTATAGCTCAGATAATTTGTTGAGCTGGGTGCAGGGGTGAAAGAATTATAATGAAGAAAAAAATAAATAGAAGCAAACTAAAAGGAAAATTAGCATCACATGCACATTAAATGAAGATATGAAATGAGAACTCTAGTATCTGTATATTGAAAATAATTCTGTCTTTCTGTTACCAAGTCCATGGAGAATGGAATTTGGCCAGGGGTGTCAGCTATAGGTATCCAATGGGATGCTGCCAGCAATCTCTCACTACATACAGGGATATCTACAGATTATTGGCTACCAATGATGTGTTACTTTCTGCAATACGAAAATTATTTACTATTTAATAAACGTTTACTGGTTTTATATATATAAGGTGACTTCAGAGAAAAACATGATAAATAACATTGAATCTGCTAAGAACCGAACAAGCATTTAAAGGACCAGTAAATTCAGTAGATTTGCATAATCAACAAATGCATGATAACAAGACAATGCAATAGCACTTAATCTGAACTCCAAGTGAGTAATAGATTTTTTTTTTTTACATGTTTCAAAGTTATGTAATTTTCCACTCCTCCTATATCATGTGATAGCCATCAGCCAATCACAAATGCATATACGTATATTTTGTGTATTCTTGCACACACTCATAGTTAGTGACTAAAAATGCATAAATATAAAAACTGTGCACATTTTGTTAATGGACGTAAATAGGAAAGTTGTTCAAAATTGCATCTGAATCATGAATGTTTACATTTGACTAGAGTGTCCCTAAACAAAAAAGGACCAGTGATCTAAAGCACTCCACTTTAGCTTGGATTTGCTGAATATGATGAAGAGACACCTAGATTGTAATAAAAAAAGAGAGATATTGCATGCTTTCGCTCCATGCTGGCAACTTTTTTAATCATCAGCCCCATTATGTCTAGTAGTAAAGGGACAGTCAATTAAAAAAAAACTTTCATGATTCAGATAGAGCATGTAATTTTAAACAATTTTCCAATTTACTTTTATCACCAATTTTTCTTTGTTCTCTTGGTATTCTTAGTTGAAAGCTAAACCTCGGAGGTTCATATGTTAATTTCCTAGACCTAGAAGGCCTCTAATCTAAATGCATTTTGAAGGTTTTTCACCACTAGAGGGTGTTAGTTCATGTGTTTCATATAGATAACATTGAGCACCTG
The DNA here is from genome assembly GCF_027579735.1 of Bombina bombina. Lineage (NCBI taxonomy): Eukaryota > Metazoa > Chordata > Amphibia > Anura > Bombinatoridae > Bombina > Bombina bombina. Next base: position 301,210,267 of record NC_069499.1, on the reverse strand, counting down.
AATTTCCCGAGGAGTGAGCATTGATTGGCTAAAATAAGGGGGCAGTCTTCAGAGGCTTAGATACAAGGTAATTACAGAGTTAAAACGTGTATTAATATAACAGTGTTGGTTATGCAAAACTAAGGAATGGATAATTAAGGGGTTATCTTTTAAAACAATAAAAATTCTGGTGTTGACTGTCCCTTTAACTTAGAACATGGCGGTGCGCATTTCAGGCACTTAGAGTTGTAATGTTTGAATACGTCACTGGGTTTCAGTAATACAAAGTTGCACAAAACCAGCTTTTCAACAAGCCAAGGGTTCCAGCTCATTGGTGGCCAAAGAGGGATGCATTACATTGCTAAGCACCAGAAGCAGCAGTGAAATAGGGCTGGACCCTAAAATATGTGGCTTAGTTTCCATGCAATTCTCTATTACATTTAACATCGTAAAAAAAAAATATTTGTAAAGTACATTCATTATTTATTTTTATGTTTTATCCCTGAAATTAAAGAAATGTAAACTCCAAAAGATTTATTTTGTGATTCAGACAGAGCATACAATAAAAAAAAATAATCAAATTTACTTCTATTATTAAATTTGCTTCATCTCCATGATATTTTTCTTTGTTGAAGTGATACCTAAGTATGCATCTGGAGCAGTACATGGCAGGAAATAGTGCTGCCCTCTAGTGTTCTTGCAAATGGATACCATTCTTGTAAAACTGCTGCCAAATAGGGCTCCAGACACATACATGCTCCTGAGTTTACTTCCCTGCTTTCAACAAAAGATAAAAAAAGAAGAAAGAAATTTGGATACATTTTATTCTGTATGCTATTTTTCTGCAAAGCAGTGGCTAATTACTGGTTAAAAAAATAACATTAAATATCCCTTTATTACAATAAGTTACCATGGACATTTTGTACTAACAGTGCAGTATCGATTGTTTTCACTTTTGCTTTACTACATAATAATATATTTTGACAGGTTACCTATTCATAATATGTAATCAATTTTCATTGGGCAATCAAGGCTTTCTAAGGACTTCTGTTAGAGATCATTTATTTTTATTACTTATACAATTCCCCTGACACATCAACTTTATTCCAAACTATTATGATTTTGTGTTTTATGTTGCAATACTTAATATTGTGGTATAAAATACAATATTTAAGTTGGGTGAAATTGTACCATAGAAAGTCCTTTAGCAAATGCATTTTTTTTGTTTTGTTTTTTCATTTTTCGTTATAATTTTACCCCTTGCTGACACGTACATCAGATATAACTGCCAGCTGTCCTCCGCAAAAATACTGGACAATCTGCCAGTGACTGGGTACGATTGTAGGTGGGGTCACAAAATGCTACCCAAAAAGTTCTATCTTAGCTTCTACTCTTAATCCCACAATGAATATGTTTCAAAACTGAACAGTCATGTTATCCCTTAGCTGTCAACAACACACAAATTAATAATTTGTCTTATTTGGCTGGGGCTTACAACCTTGTTTTTACTGGACAGCCTGCTAAAATACTAGACTGTCTGGTTAAATACCGGACACTTAGCAACCCTAAAGTCACAGTTAAGAAATTTAGGAGGTGACTTCCTTGTCACGCTCCTGAATCAGTCTCTATCATGTCTTAAGTACAAATATCTATAACTGTATGCAGTGTCATTGGTTTGCTATGGCTACTCCAAAAACAGAAGCCCCCATGTAGCAAGCATAGAAGCCATTTATATACTGTGGCTTTGTTTGTTACCGTTATCAAGGTATAGAGCTACAGTATACTGGGCACATGGCCAAGCTACCCTGCTTTGAGTAACTTAATGAGTTAGACTGTAATTAATGAGTACACACTCTACTGTTTAACAACTCTTCGTGTCAATAGTAGCTTATAAATATCTCTTATACTTAGAATACCTCCAAATAAGTATGTTTTGCATTGCAATGCACCATAGAGTTAGTGGTAACCTTTTGAAAGCTAGAGAAGACTGCTTTACTATTTATTGCAGCTCTTTGGTATTCAAGGGTTAACTACAGTTTCATTGTACCCAAAATGTTGCTATTTCTTCATGAACTCATTAAATACATTTACTTGTAAAACATAATTATATGTAAACACATATTGCTTTTGGTAACCTGGGTGATCCATTTTTTGCTCTGGATTGCTTTACTGTAACACTTTACTATCTGATGAATAGTCTATTATTTCACTGATTTAGTTTTTAAAATAATCACTGCTTTGAACATTGTGGCGCTAATTTCTTTTTCGCTAGAGCTATAACTGTGCTCAACGCAATGTATTACAAGTTGAAAGCAAAAGATTAGTGTTCCAGCAAGAGACTCAGGAGCGCTAAGTCTAGGACTTCTGCTATTGTGACCACACTAACTACCTCTACCCATAGACTTCTATGGGGTGAGCTATAAAAAGCCTGCTCACTAATTCGACACTAGATGAAGTTACATACCCTGGCAGAATTTATGATTTCTTGGCCATTTTTCAGAGAATATGAATGATAACACAAAAACTTTTCTTTCACTCATGGTTAGTGTTTGGCTGAAGCCATTTATTATCAATCAACTGTGTTTACACTTTTTAAATCATAATGACAACAGAAACTACCCAAATGACCTTGATCAAAAGTTTACATACCCTGGTGATTTGGGCCTGATAACATACACACAAGTTGACACAAAGTGGTTTGACTGGCTATTAAAGGTAACCTGTGATCTGTTTTCTTGTAATAAGTGAGTGTATATAAATGGTCAATGAGTTTCTGGACTCCTGACAGACCCTTGCATCTTTCTTCCAGTGCTGCACTGACGATTCTGGATTCTGAGTCATGGGGAAAGAAAAAGAATTGTCAAAAGATCTGTGGGAAAAAGTTAGTTGAACTGTATAAAACAGGAAAGGGATATAAAAATATATCCAAGGAATTGAGAATGCAAATCAGCAGTGTTCAAACTCTAATAAAGAAGTGGAAAATGAGGGGTTCTGTTGAAACCAAACCACGGTCAGGTAGACCAACTAAAATTTCAGCCACAACTGCCAGGAAAATTGTTCGGGATGCAAAGACAAACCCACAAATAACTTCAGGTGAAATACAGGACATGTGGTGTGGCTGTTTCAAGATGCACAATAAGGAGGCACTTGAAGAAAGATGGGCTGCATGGTCAAGTCGCCAGAAGAAAGCCATTATTACGCAAATGCCACAAAGTATCCCGCTTACAATATGCCAAACAGCACAGAGACAAGCCTCAAACCTTCTGGCACAAAGTCATTTGGAATGATGAGACCAAAATTGAGCTTTTTGGCCACAACCATAAACACTACATTTGGAGAGGAGTCAACAAGGTCTATGATGAAAGATACACCATTCCTACTGTGAAACACGGAGGTAGATCGCTGATGTTTTGGGGATGTGTGAGCTACAAAGGCACAGGAAATTTGGTCAGAATTGATGGCAAGATGAATGCAGTATGTTATCAAACAGAACGCCTGATTTTCCACTTCTTGATTAGAGTTTGAACACTGCTGATTTGCATTCTCAATTCCTTGGATATCTTTTTATATCCCTTTCCTGTTTTATACAGTTCAACTACCTTTTCCCGCAGATCCTTTGACAATTCTTGTGCTTTCCCCATGACTCAGAATCCAGAATAGTCAGTGCAGCACTGGAAGAAAGATGCAAGGGTCTGTCAGGAGTCCAGAAACTCATTGACCTTTTATATACACACACTAATTACAAGAAAACAGATCACAGGTGAGGATGGTTACCTTTAATAGCCATTCAAACCCCTTTGTGTCAACTTGTGTGCATGTTATCAGGCCAAAATCACCAGGGTATGTAAACTTTTGATCAGGGTCATTTGGGTAGTTTCTGTTGTCATTATGATTTAAAAAGAGTAAACACAGTTGACTGATAATAAATGGATTCAGCCAAACACTAACCATGAGTGAAATACATTTTTTTGTGTTATCATTCATATTCTCTGAAAAATGGCCAAGAAATCATAAATTCTGCCAGGGTATGTAAACTTATGAGCACAACTGTATATATATATATATATATATATATATATATATATATATATATATATATATATGATTTTTTTTGTAAAATATATATCAATACTTATAAATCTATATGAATATATACAAATATAGATATATACTCTATATACATTGTCAGGATATCTGTGAGTGTTATTAAATAATATATATATATGTATGTATATTTTATCTACACATAGATATATGATAAGACAAGAACTCATTATATTTTTGAAACTGTTTGTAAAGCAACCCCCCTCTCGTTCTGAAGCACAGATTTCAAGAACAAAGGAATTGCTTTCAAAGGTTTCCTGACTAAGGTGTGAAGTTAAAGCCATTTTCGGAATCGACTGGGATGCAGTGAAAGCATTACAAAAAAAACAAAAACTGCCCGCAATAAGTATGTAAAAAACACCTAACCGCACGCAATAAGTATTAAAATAAATAAATAAATAACCGCCCGCACTAAGTATTAAGAAAAAACAAACTACCTAATAAAATTATTAACCCCTAAATCCGCAAACCCCAACATCGCAACCTACCTAATTAATCTATTAACCCCTAAACTGCCAACCCCCCACAAGGCATTAAACCTAATTTACTTATTAACTCCTGCACCGCCAACCCCCACAACACAAAACACTAATTTAATGACTAAGCACCCTAACCTAACCCCCTCTAAATTAACCCCTTAATTACAATAAAAATAAACTACATTACTATAAAAAATACAAAAAAAATTACATTACCTTAATCTAACATTACAGAAAATAAAAAAGGCTAACATTACAAAAAATAATAAACACATTATCCAAAATAAAAAAAATTAAACCTAATCCCTATGAAAATAAAAAAGCCCCCAAAAATAAAAACACCCCTAATCTAATGTTAAACTACCAATAGCCCTTAAAAGGGCTTTTTGGAGGGCATTGCCCTAAGTTAAACAGCTGTTTTACATTAAAGGGACATTAATCCCAAAAAATTTCTTTCATGATTCAGACAGAGAATACAATTTTAAACAAAATTCTCATTTACTTCAATTATCTGATTTGCTTCATTCTTTAGATATCCGTTGCTGAAGAAATATCAATGCACATGGGAGAGCCAATCACACGAGGCATCTATGTGGAGCGCCTATCTAGATATGCTTTTCAGCAAAGGATATCAAGAGAATGAAGACAATTAGCTAATAGAAGTAAATTAGAAAGTTTTTTTTAAATTGCATGCTCTTTCTAAATCATGAAATAAAAAATGTGGGCTTCATATCCCTTTAAAAGTAAACAAAGTCCCCCCTAATAGTAAAAACCCCCACACACCAAAATAAAAAAAACCTACCACTTAAAAAACCTAAACTACCCATTGTCCTGAAAAGGGCATTTGTATGGGCATTGCCCTTAAAAGGGCATTTAGCTCTTTTTCACTGCCCTTAAAAGGGCATTTAGCTCTTTTAAGAAAGCCCAAAAAACACCCAAGTTAAAAAAAAAAAAAACTAACACTAAAGCCCCAAATAGCTACTCACGGTTTCAGAAGTCCGGCGGTAGAAGGTCTTCTTCCAGGCGGGTCCATCATCTTCATCCACAGCGAAGACGGCGCGGAGCGGAGGTCCGGAGCGGTCTTCCCAGATGTGGCAATCCTTGGCGGCGGGGGCAGTCCTCGGCGGCGGCGGTCCTCGGTGAAGGCATGGAGGTTCCTCTTCATGCGATCGTCCACCGCACACTGATGAAAGAATTCAAAGTACCCCATATTTATTGGGGTACCGTGAATTCCTATCGGCTGACATTTTCAAAATCAGCCAATAGGATGAGAGCTACTGAAATTTTATTGGCTGATTTGAACAGGCAATATGATTTCAGTAGCGCTCATTCATTTGGCTGTTTTAAAAAAATTCAGCAGCCAATAGAATGAGAGCTACTGAAATCTTATTGGCTGTTTTGAACAGCCAATAAGATTTTAGTAGCTCTAATCCTATTGGCTGTTTTGAAAAATTCAGCCAATAGGAATGCAAGGTACCCCAAATTGATTGCGGTACCTTGCATTCTTTCTTCAGTATACCACGGACGATCGGATGAAGAGGAGCCTCCATGTCGCCGAGAACCGCCACCGCTGAGGACTGCCGCCGCCGCTGCCAAGGACCGCCGCCGAAGAGGACCCCTGCCAAGGATCGCCACATGTGGGAAGACCGCTTCGGACCTCCGCTCCGCTTTTGCTGTGCATGAAGATGATGGACCCGCCTGGAAGAAGACCTTCTCCGTCGGACTTCTGAAACCCTGAGTACCTATTTGGGGCTTTAGTGTTAGTTTTTTTTTTTTAAGTTTTTTTTTTTTTTAACTTAGGTTTTTTTTTTTTAAAACAGCTAAATTTTAGGTAGGCTCAGGAGCAGCAATACACTACTGGGAGCTAGCTGCTGGTTGTGGCTATGCACATATGCCTAACTTACCAGATGTGTTCAGCTAGCTCCCAGTAGTGCTGATCTGAAGCTGATTTTATCTATATGTTGACCCCTTAGCAGGTGTTAAACAACTAGTTATGTGCAAGACACTGTGTAATAAGAGCATTTATAGACCTTTCAAACACATTTCCTTAATCTACCATTAATCCCATTCTTTTACAACTACACCTATAATTTGCTCTGAACAACAAATTGCTCTGCAACAGATGTCCTTCCCATCAACTAACTGAAATGAATTATCATAGTCACAAAGTAACGTTACTTAAAGGGACATAATACTCATATGCTAAATCACTTGAAACTGATGCAGTATAACTGTAAAAGCTGACAAGAAAATCTCACCTGAGCATCTCTATGTAAAAAAGGAAGATATTTTACCTCACAATCTACTCAGCTGAGCAGAGTAAGTTCTGTGTAAAAAGTTATACTTCACCTGCTCCCAGCTGCAGGTAAAAATAAAAAAAAATAAGAAATGAAAAGCAGCCAATCAGCATCAGCAGTGCTGAGGTCATGAACTCTTACTGTGATCTCATGAGATTTGACTTAACTCTCATGAGATTTCATAGTAAGCTTCCTTTACCTGATTGGTGAAATAATATGAGAGTTCACGAGGCTCATCCCCTAAGCTGTCCTAGGACAGACACACTAAAATGCTGCTTAGAAATCCTTTACAATGGGAGGTGGCTACTGAGGAACTTTTGAGGTAAAATATCTTTCTTTTTTACATAGAGATGTTCAGGAGATATTTTCTAGTCAGCTTTTAACAGCTATGCTGCATCACTTTCAAGTGTTTAAACATTTGGGTATTATGGCCCTTTAAGACTAGGCTCTAACAAACACTGAGTCCTTTGGGGCAAGAAAAAGCTATAACATATTTTAATAATATTTGTTATTGTTAGGCTGTCTAATAAAAAAAATAGCTTCTCATTGGTTCCTCACAAGTAGAAATGAATTAATTTACAATCACCTAGATTACAAGTTTTGCGCTATAGAGGGTGCGATGCAAACGCAACAAAAGGTGCGTTATTTCACCCTCCATAGCGCTGCCATTACAAGTTTTTGAAAAGTCACCTTGTGCGTGTGATAAGGTGGTGATGAGCTCCATACCGCACAAAATCCAAGGGCTGCTTTGACTTGCTTGTGCACTCTTTCCCCATAGACATCAATAGGGAGAGAGTGAAAAAAACACCTGAAGCGCGGAATGGCGATCACTGTAAAGCAACCCCATTGATGTCTATGGGGAAAAAAGGTTACGTTTAAACTTAACACCCTAACATAAACCCCAAGTCTAAACACCCCTAATCTGCTGCCCCCGACATCGCCGACACCTACATAAAGTTATTAACCCCTAATCTGCCACCCCGATATCGCTAGAGTTAAGTTTTTTATTTTGGGGGGTTGGTTGGGTGGTGGGTTTTACTGTTGGGGGGTCTTTGTATTTTTTTACAGAAAAAAGAGCTGATTTCTTTAGGCCAATGCCCTACAAAAGGCCCTTTTAAGGGCTATTGGTAGTTTATTGTAGGCTAGGGTTTTTTATTTTGAGGGGGCTTTTTTATTTTTATAGGGCTATTAGATTAGGTGTAATTGTTTTTATTTTGGATAATTTCGTTTGTTATATTTCGTAATTTAGTGTTTGTAATTTTTTATAATTTAGTATTTTTTATTTTTTGTAATTTTAGAATTCATTTTTTTAAGTAGTGTTAGTTTTTTTATGTGTAATTTAGTTTATTTATTTTAATTTTAGTCTAATAGTTTTGTTAGGTTTTTTAATTTCACAGGTAAGTTTTTATTTATTTTAAGATAGGGATATTGTCATTTTAATTTAAAGTTAGGGGTTGTTAGGTTTACGGGTTAATAGTTTCATTTAGTTTTTTGCAATGTGGGGGGCTGGAGGTTTAGGGGTAATAGGTTTATTTAGTGGAGGTGATGTGGGAGGCCAGAGGTTTAGGGGTTAATAACTTTATTTAGTGGTGGCGATGTCGGGGAGCGGCAGAATAGGGGTTAATAGCTTTATTATAGTGGTGACGATGTTGGGGAGTGGCAGAATAGGGGTTAATAAATGTTATTAGTGGCGGTGATGTCGGGAGCGGCAGATTAGGGGTTAATAACTTTATTATAGTGTTTGCGATGTGGGAGGGCGGCAGAATAGGGGTCAATAAGTAGTTTATGGGGTTAGTGTAGTTTGTTACATTTTAGTTATGAGTTTTGTGTAACAGTTTTGTTGCGCAAAACTCATAACTACTGGTCTCAGATAGCGGAATGGATTGTGTTGGTATAGGCTGGAACGCAAGCATTTTAGCCTCACCGCACAACTTGTAATACCAGCGCTATTGAAATCCCACGCAAAAACGTCATTTTTTTGAGTGGAGGATTGACGTGCGTTACAGGCTAAAATGCTTGTGGTATAGCTATACCGACAAGACTCGTAATGGCTGCGTTCCAGTTTTTATGCTGAAATGGCAATTTTTTCAGCGTTAAATCCGGAATGCAAAATTTGTAATCCAGGCGAATGGTAATTAGACCTACATGCTAACATAAAGTACATGGTAACATAATACACCAATTAAAGGGACACGAAACACAATTTTTTTTTTCTTTTATAATTCATGCAGAACATACAATTTTAACCCCTTAATGACCAAGGACGTACCCACACGTCCTCAAAAAAAATACAGTTAATGACCGAGGACGTGTGGCGTACGTCCTTGGTCTGGAAAGCAGCTGGAAGCGATCCTGCTCGCTTCCAGCTGCTTTCCGGTTATTGCAGTGATGCCTCAATATCGAGGCATCCTGCAATAACCCCCCTTGGCCATCCGATGCAGAGAGAGCCACTCTGTGGCCCTCTCTGCACCGGACATCGGTGGCCGGTATCGTTGGTGGGTGGGAGCAAGTCTGGGAGGCGGGTGGGCGGCCATCGATGTCCCGGGTGGAGTGGAGGGGGGCGGGATCGGGTACGGGACATACGGGGGCGCGCACAGGAGCGCGCGCGTGCACGGAGGCGGCGGGCGGGCGCGTGCACGGGGTGGGAGCGGGAGGGAACCGCTACACTGCAGAAAAAAAAGGTTAAGAAAAGTTTTAAAAAAAACAAATAAAAAAATAATAATAATAATCTAAGGGTTCCTGAAGGGGTGGGGGGTTGGTCTTGGGGGGGGGGGAAAGCTACACTACACAAAAGGGCAAAAAACAAAACAAAAATCATACTTTTTTTTACTAAACTGGGTACTGGCAGATAGCTGCCAGTACCCAAGATGGCGCCCATTAAGGCAGAGGGGGAGGGTTAGAAAGCTGCTTGGTGGGGGATCAGTGAGGTTAGGGGCTAAGGGGGGATCCTACACAGCAGCATATGTAAATGTGCCAAAAAAAAAAAAAAAGCCCAAATATAGCTTTTATTTTAGTACTGGCAGAGTTTCTGCCAGTACTTAAGATGGCGGGGATAATTGTGGGGTGGGGGAGGGAAGAGAGCTGTTTGGGAGGGATCAGGGGGTCTGATGTTTTAGGTGGGAGGCTGAGCTCTACACTAAAGCTAAAATTAACCCTGCAAGCTCCCTACAAGCTACATAATTAACCCCATCACTGCTAGCCATAATACAAGTGTGATGCGCAGCGGCATTTGGCGGCCTTCTTATTACCACAAAGCAACGCCAAAGCCATATATGTCTGCTATTTCTGAATAAAGGGGATCCCAGAGAAGCATTTACAACCATTTGTGCCATAATTGCACAAGCTGTTTGTAAATGATTTCAGTGAGAAACCTAAAATTGTGAAAAATTTAACGTTTTTTTTAATTTGATCGCATTTGGCGGTGAAATGGTGGCATGAAATATACCAAAATTGGCCTAGATCAATACTTTGGGTTGTCTACTACACTACACTAAAGCTAAAATTACCCCTAAAAGCTCCCTACATGCTCTCTAATTAACCCCTTCACTGCTGGGCATAATACACGTGTAGTGCGCAGTGGCATTTAGCAGCCTTCTAATTACCAAAAAGCAATGCCAAAGCCATATATGTCTGCTATTTCTGAACAAAGGGGATCCCAGAGAATAATTTACAATAATTTAAGCCATAATTGCACAAGCTGTTTGTAAATAATTTCAGTGAGAAACCAAAAGATTGTGAAAAAATTAGTGAAAAAGTGAACAATTTTTTGTATTTAATCGCATTTGGCGGTGAAATAGTGGCATGAAATATATCAAAATGGGCCTAGATCAATACTTTGGGATGTCTACTAAAAAAAAATATATACATGTCAATGGATATTCAGGGATTCCTGAAAGATATTAGTGTTCTAATGTAACTAGCGCTAATTTTGAAAAATAATGGTTTGGAAATAGCAAAGTGCTATTTGTATTTATGGCCCTATAACTTACAAAAAAGCAAGTTGACCAATAGGATTGCCCATACAGAGACGACGCCTCCCGACTTGTGACGTCACGGGACACGTACACGCCTCACGGAGGTGCCTCTTGATACACGGACGGTACACCTAAAGGTAAAACGGGTCTACACTAACCCGGCTCTGGTTCTCCTTTGAATCATCTGAGGACTTTAGATTTGATGCTGACTTCTCCCTCATAATACTGAGATAAGGTGTATATTGGCAACAACAGTTTTTATTGTGTGTTTTTTATACATCGGAGACGTCCGATTCTTAAATGATCTATGTTTTTTCCTTTTTTAGGACATATATCAATGTGATTGTTTGTTTTAAATTATAACTAGTAAACTGATCCTATTTATTTCTATTTTGTCTGTATAGCAATTATTTTTAAACTGTTTAGCACCTTTAGCTTTTTTAGCGCTTCTCCTCATTTTCATTCTTTCACTTACAAAAAAGCAAAGAACATGTAAACATTGGGTATTTCTAAACTCAGGACAAAATTTAGAAACTATTTAGTGTGGGTGTTTTTCGGTGGTTGTAGATGTGTAACAGATTTTGGGGGTCAAAGTTAGAAAAAGTGTGTTTTTTTTCCATTTTTTCCTCATATTTAATAATTTTTTTTATAGTAAATTATAAGATATGATGAAAATAATGGTATTTTTAGAAAGTCCATTTAATGGCGAGAAAAACGGTATATAATATGTGTGGGTACAGTAAATGAGTAAGAGGAAAATTACAGCTAAACACAAACACTGCAGAAATGTAAAAATAGCCTTGGTCCCAAACGGACAAAAAATGGAAAAGTGCTGTGGTCATTAAGGGGTTAATCAACTTTTGAACTTACTTTTGTTATCAGATTTGCTTCATTCTGTTTGTTGAAAAAGCAGTAATACGCTGCTGGGAGCTAGATGAACACACTGGGTGAGCCAATGACAAGAGGCATATATGTGCATCGTCACCATCAGCAGCTAGCTCCCAAAAGTGTATTATTGATCCTGAACCTAACAAAGCAAATGAAATAACAAAAGTAAAAACGAAAGTTGTTTAAATTTGCAAGGTCTACCTGAACAATGAAAGTTTATTTTTGACTTTTCTGTCCCTTTAAGCACAGTAAAACTTTTCAATGAGAATTAAAAATGGTATATTAATAATTCCTTACTTCTGCAAGTTTTCCATCAGATATGACAAGAAGTCGAATTCTTCATAGAAAAGTTGTTAGGTTTGGTACTAAGAGACTTGCTCTCTTTTTAAGTTTCAATTTTACACAAAAAAAAATTCATTTTAAAATGAAGCAGGCATTTCTTTTTACCTGCAGTAGTAACAATTTAATGAGCCACTTCGCATTGAAATTCATTCTTTCATAAAAAAAAATAGCCCAGCGCGAAAAATAACCAGCTGAGCTTCCCCATTCATATTCAGTGGTTCTTTGCGCTGTCCCCAGAATAACTGTTTCAAATCACCTCCTATAATGTTAATTTTCATAATACACGTTGTCTTATTTATTGCTTCAATTACAAAGATAATCCCAAAACTGCTATTCTATGATAATCCTGTGCTATTTCCATAGTAATTGATCTTATATTTATTACACAGGAGATATGTTTTGTGAAACATTCATTTTAATGAAAAGCACTATTATTTGAGATTGGTTCTATAATAGGGGCATTAAGTAAAGACGGTGGTATTACAGAAAATAATCACTTTTTTTTTGCAGGTGCCAGTGCGATTCCCTGCAGGCATCTCCAGATCTGTCCTTAAAAGAATAAGAAGCTGCTTGTCAAGTGAAGACAATGAGTGAGGACCACCCACCTCCGAGTCACAGCAGCAATTGTCCAGTATAAGCTATTCTAAGGACTATGAACACACTGCATCCTCCAGTGCTTTTTATCTAGCCCCATTATACGTATTCCTTCCATTTTCATCACACAAAGTGATCCTTTTTTGGGTGTTAAAGGGACATTAAACACTTTGAGAAAGTAATATAAAATGATAAATTGCATATATAAAAATAAGTCTGCAATATACTTTCATTTTTTATTTTGTCCCCTTTTACTGTATTTCCATTCTGACATTGTGAGCTTTTCAGTTCCTGTTAGAAATGGAAGTGCAGAACAGTGTTATATTCCACACAGCCATTGGCTGCACACTCTAGTAAACTATATATAACTGTCCCTAATTGGCCACAGCAGAGAAGGTAACCTAAGTTACAACATGGCAGCTCCCATTGTTTTATAGACACTAAAACTTTACACTTGTTTTGTCAATATTTAAACAGCTAATGAAACTCCAAAAAATACATCTACATGTTATTCTCAGACTAATCTTTTCTTTGAATGCATCATTCTTTCTAGTATTTATTTAGTGTTTAATGGCCCTTTATGAGTACATTGCAGAATAAATGTTTCTGGGTGTCCGATAGCCCCAAAAAGCAGTTAGCTTAGCATATTGTCAATAAAGTTGCTGTTAGAAATAAAGCACTTTTCCGTACTCTGGGCTAGATTACAAGTGGCGCTCAAATGTTTTATATATAAGTATTCTTATATGCAGTATAAGAATACTGCAGGGTTGTTAAATGAAGCACATATTACAAAGTTGAAAGTAAACGTGTTCCCTTGAGTGAAATCAAATTTAACGTGCGTCGGGTTAGTACAAATAAAAACCTGGCATAAAGGGTTTGGGCTAAAATAAAAGTTGCATTAAACACAACATAAATACATTAAAATATACTGTTACATTCATATAAACACTATCTGATAAAAATGAGTCATATATATAGCAAAGTTTACGCTCGAGCGGGAGGGCTTAATAGCGTGCCACTTGTAATCTAGCCCTCTGTCAGAATGGAAACGTACATGAGAAGAACAGACCATTACAAGCTTCTGATTTATGTGCACCATGCATGCGCTTGCTGGACAGATAGCTCAGCATGCTAAGGCACTGTGGCTGAGCGCTGTAGCAACCCAAGGGTTGCAGGTTCGATCCCCGGCGAGGTCCACTCAGCCTTTCATCCTTCCGAGGTCGATAAAATGAGCAGCGCCTTGAGACCCTTACGGGTGATTAGCCGCGCTTTACAAGTACCCAATACAATACAATACTTGTCTGTCAATCAAGGGAATGTACAGAGCATATTCACAAATAGTGTATGCTCCTATGGTGGGTATGTAAATTATGCTAGTCTCACAGCAAACCTCCCCCCCCCCCCAAAAAAAAATAGCTTGTTTAACTATAACTGCAAACTTATCAATACTACAGTAAGAGAGAGAGAAGAGATGTCACTCATATACTGATAGAGGGCACTCTAAAACTGACAGTAGTTGTAACAGGTGTGTTTATGTATGTATAAGCCCCTATGCAACAACAATGGGTTAAACGCAATACAAAAGTGGATAAATAAAATATCCCAATAATGTCCCTTAAAGATAAGAATGATGTGTCAGGCTGCTTTCTGGGATAATCATCTGCCAGGAGAGGGGGACTACAACCCTGGATATCACCTCCCAGGAGAGCTGGTTGTCGAGTCAGCCGAGCGGCTCAGAAGTCTCGGCTTGCCCCACTAGCACTATTGTGTGCTTAAAGGGACACTGAACCCAAATTTTTTCTTTCGTGATTCAGATAGAGCGTGAAATGTTAAGCAACTTTCTAATTTACTCCTATTACCAAATTTACTTTATTCTCTTGGTATAATTATTTGAAATACAAGAATGTAAGTTTAGATGCCGAACCATTTTTGTGAACAACCTGGGTTGTCCTTGCTGATTGGTGGATAAATTCATCCACCAATAAAAAAGTGCTGTCCAGAGTCTAAACCAAAAATAGTTTAGATGCCATCTTTTTCAAATAAAGATAACAAGAGAACAAAGAAAAATTGATAATAGAGCATGCAATTTTAAGCAACTTTCTAATTTACTCCTATCTGAACCACGAAAGAAAAAATTTGGGTTCAGTGTCCCTTTAACTACATGTGAGTGGATCTTACTCTTGTCTATTTCCTTTTTTTTCTTGTCCTGATGATATTGCACTTAGAGGCCCCTCTGTTTGTTTTCCCTTCCAGGATTTCGATAAACTTGCTTATCAAACTATTTTGGTCCCCCAAAAGTATTTTTATTGGAACATCCCTTAAAGCAGTACATATATTTGGAGTTTGTTAATGTGTTAGTGGATATTTTTTCTTTGATTATCTGTACTTTTAAATATTTAATATGCCAAAATAAAAATAATTAATAAGATGTATACAAATATGACTAAGGCTTACATTACAGTTGCTTGTACCTTGACTTGGATGAGATATTATGGAGAGGATATGATCTATCTGAATTTGCAGTATCATGATTTGTATATAATTGAAACGTGAAGTGCTACAAATGCATATAAATGGTGTTCCAAAGTATACATGGTTGGGAATCTCTGTCATAACAGATGAAAGGTACAATAACTTCCACTGCAACTATTTTACGCTAATGTAGATCTTTAGGTGTAAAAGGTTAATATATAAGGCTAAGGATTTTAGCCTCCTATCAATCATATTTCTAGGTATAAAAGTGAATCTGCCTTTAAATTAGTTGCATATAAATTATAACAGTACAATGTGTTTTTGATACACTTTGACAGGTAAAACAAAGCAAACAAACTATATTTAAAAAAAAACTTCTTGGTCTTTTTGCAAAACAAAAATAAAATACAGCATTCAATACATTCAAATACTTAACGTCAATCCTTTATAATCTGATTATAGAATTTTAGGTGTGTACGCATTTCATTGTTAAAAAGGGAGACAATCTAGATAGATTTTTTAACCAAGCAGGAAACAATCACATTTACTGACTTGTGTATTGAGCATCTTTGAACATGTACAATGAAAAGCCAAATGAATTGCCAAGAAATGCTGTTCTGTACTGGCCAAAATAGGTTTTCAAACTGTTCTTTTAATGGACTGGAATAGATCCAAATATGTTTTAAATGTGCATATACAGAGTATTCCATTAGACTATTAAAGGGACAGTATACACCAATTTTCATTTAACTGCATGTAATAGACACTACTGTAAAGAAGAATATGCACAGATACTGATCTAAAAATCCAGTATAAAACCGTTTAAAAACTTACTTAGAAGCTCCCAGTTTAGCTCTGTTAAAAAGGTAGCTGGAAAGCCCACTGCAAGTGGGAGATATCAGACACTCCCCCTTCCTTTGCATATGAAAAGACTCTTTACACAAACAGGAGCAAGCTGGAGTAGGTATACGTCAGTATTCTCATAAAACTTTGGGGCTTGGTTAGGAGTCTGAAAATCAGAGCAATGCTATTTAAAAATAAGCAAAACTATACATTTTAAAAAAACTGTATAGGCTATATAAATGGATCATCTACAAAACATTTATGCAAAGAAAAATCTAGTGTATAATGTCCCTTTTAGACAGACAGGAAAACTCTAACACACAACATCCTAAACAAGGGGTTCCTGTAATTTAATGAGAGGGGCTTACTTTTTTGTGACGTTTACCTGTCTAATCTACTTATCCATGTGCTAAGCATAAGAAATTTGAAGCTCGCTCATGAAATTGATCTTTGTTAACACAAATTCTAATGTTCTGGAACTGAATCACAATTTGTTAACTGAGGCTGCTGTAGCGAGGCAATAAGTACTTGTGCAAACACATTTTTACATTTATTTTAACTTGAGCCTGTACTATTACTACTAGCTGAGAGGAATATGGGAAACCCCACAACAGTCTTGTGATCTACTGATCAGCACTTACAGATCTGCTGTTAGATCCTGATCTACCTTTTGGGCAACCAGTGCAAATATTGAGCTATGCTAAAAGAGAGCAATTACAATCCCTGGCCTTAATTTTTATTGTTGTTTAAATTGTTTAGGACTGTAATATAACTTAGAAAGTAAAGGCTTTTCCACTACTCACAGAGACAGGTGTGCGTTCTACATTCTTCAGAAGCCTGACTCTAATGCATTATGTACAGTAACATTATATCTGTTCCTTACTGGCCACAGCAAAGAGGTAAGAAACCATTTTCAAGATGCTTTTCATAGGTTATGTTACTGGACTGCAAAACCATGTATTTTTTTTCTATGCTAAATAATATTTTTATATGCCTTTAAAATATTTCTTGTGTATGCAGATCTTTTGCAATACAGCTTTTAACTGCTATGTACATTTATATAGAACCAAATGCGTTTGATGCATTACACACTTGCACCTAGGTGTTTTGTATGGTTCAGTGATGGTCTTAGAGTAACTTGGTGCAGAGTGAATAATTTCAAAACATTTATGTTTTTAACTTCATTACCCACAGTGCTTTGCTCAGATAGATGACCCACCCTGTCCTTCAACAGCTTGTCTCTGTTTGACGTGCCAAAGAATCACAAATGGGGCCCCAATTTGCAGGACAATAGACATAGTTCTAGCGTAGGATACAGGGTCCCTAATGTGCCGTGCAGAGTCTATAGAGAAGCTTCATAATGTGTCTGTGTTAATTATGCCAGGCCACAATCACAAGAGAAAACAGACTTTTTCTATGTGAAAGAATCCAGTGTAGCATATGGAATTAACCATTTTCTATACTGCTTTCTCATAACTACTATTTTATTTATAGATAAAGAGCAAATCATTTCATTTGCTTTATGATTGTCATTAATTACAACATGATTAAGAACTTGATTTGTTTAAGCTGCAATTATTAATTAATTAAAATCATAGGTCCAAAGTTCTTGTCTGATTGCTTTTTACTGGGGTACTGAGGTAATGCAATATAAAGCCAGAAAAGGATTAATATTGACTGATATACCATAGATATTATCCCCCACCAAATAGAACATTTTTCTGTGCTTTAAAAAAAGTATCTTAACTAAGAAACATTTGGTTAGTTTTGTGGTTCTTTGTGAGAAGAAAAGTGAGTATAAAGAATTATAACTGTGGTAAGGAATTAATGATCAATTAGTGATAAGGCTGGAATTACAATTTTTTCCTAAACATCATCAAAATTCAATTTCAGCTTGATTCCAGTCAGAAAATATCAAACTTTTTGTTTTTAAAACACCCCAAAAAAACAAGTTTTCAGACTGGAAAAACAGTGCCAAATTGTAAGGTCTCAGGGTGTTATACTTGGGTCAAATGTATTAGATAAATATTAATAAAATGATTCTTATGAGGTTGTCAAATAGATTAGAACATCCTTGAATTATAAAGCCCAAAAATAACTCATCCAATAAACATTGGCTGGCTATTCAGGTGAAATGTAATCCAGGCAAATGTTAGTTTGGAGAATGGGACTGCAATCTCTATTTTCTTACTTTAAAACAATGCTGCAAGACTCCCTGAGTTTAAAAATCTGTTGGCCTCGTGGGAGTTCAGAGAGATATCTTGGACGGGGAGGATAGCTGCAGTCAGGATGTCCCTCTGCCCAAAATTACCTATCTTTTTAGATGTTTCCCATTTAATATTCCCAGACCCATCCTAAACAAATTGCAGAGCCTTATCACTTCATATGTCTGGAAAGACAAAAAATCCAGAACTTCTAGGCAAACATTACAAAGGCCATTCTCTAACGGGGGTCATTACCCAAAATCATTCTATATTACAACGCAGCCCGATTGACCTATCTACAAGCTTGAATGCTCTGGATCAGGCCCCACGATGGCACGACTTACCAACTGAGTTAGGACTTCCTGATCATTTGTGGATTCCCCACACCACAGAAAGGAACTTGGGAAAAGCTGTCCCATACTATACAATGCGTTTCAGTTTTGGGATCAAGTTAGGCATACCCCGGATCTTGCCCTCCACCCCTCCCCAGCCGCCACACTGGTCAGCGTCCTTTTTTGCCTACCTGACTCTCATATAGATTCCTGGCATAATACACAAATCATGTATGTAACAGATCTTTACGAGAATGATAAGTGGATTCCCCACTCTCAACTCTGCTCTAAGTTTCAAATACCCACACGCATCCAATTCAAGGCGTATCACTTAGCTCCCTTCCAAGATCCCGGGGATTTCCTAAAAATTACCTTAGACTTCAGACAGTCTGGGAACGGAGGTGGGTGCAGGCCTGCACCGTTAAACACTCTCTGTCCTTTCACTATGACCTCCTGCTTGAACCTCATGTACATCATAAAATCGCTCAGTTTGCCGCATGGGAGCGAGACCTAGGTTTCGTAGCCGATACCGACACTTGGTTTAAACAAGTTTTACTAACAAAAAAACTGTGACACTGTGCTACACTCTGGGAATTAAACTACAAAAGCCTAGTTAGATGGCACCTAGTACCCACTACTCTGAACAAGATATCTGGTACTCAATCCCCTATGTGCTGGAGAGACTGTGGACAGCTGGGTATGACTCTATATATATGGTGGTCCTGCCCCAAAATACAACCAAACTGGAGAAAGATATACAACATTATTTCCGACCTACAAATCACTCCCCTATTCTCCCCAGAGGTTTGCCTCCTCCATATGCAAATCACGAACGTTAGTTCAGCCAATATAGAACTTACGATCTACCTTTTTATGGCCACTAAACTAGCAATTGCAAGAGCCTGGAAACTCAAGGACACCCCCTCCCTAACACATGTTATGGCCATTATAAGACATATCAGGAGGATGGAGCTCTACTAATTTAGAGTCCTGGATAGAGCTGATATCTATCTAGAGATTTGGTCTCCCTGGTTAGCTAAATATCTGGAATAGAATGCTTACCTCTGCCCTACGTCCCGTCCTACAGTAAGAATCATTTTTATAGGGAGTTTATCTCTCCCTTTTTTTTCTCCCCAATCTTTCCCTCCTCCTCCCATCCCCCCATAACCTTTTTCCCCATATTTGAACCATCTGGAGTGTCATTTCCACTGTCACCTATACACCTAATGACCAGATCCTCGTACACTATCTCTCTTTACATTTCTAGTAAATTAATATAAATAAAAATAGAGGCTCAACTTAATGCATTTCCAGGTACACTACTGTAAAATAAAATTCCTTCAGCTTGCTTGGTTCAGCCAACACATGCTTGATGTTAACTTATCTCTGTTGGCCAATGGTTTTCTCACCTTCGGTCCTATTTTCCTGTTTTTCTCATAACTTCTATACCTTATTAATGGATTTTTAACTTATAAGATTTTATATCCAAATGTGTTTCGACCATAAAACTGAGCACATGCGATCTTGTAAATGTGAGTATCTCTTTTTCGTTTTGTATTTGTCTGATGCCTCAATAAAAATCTTTATTAAAAAAAACAAAAAAAAAACAATGCTGTACACAAACGTCTAAAGGACGCTCAAGTTTTTAGAGGAAGGAAATTCGTATTGTACTGGAGTTGTAATGCCCTTTAATAAAGGGCTTAAGGCTAAGTGAAAAAAAGGTTCATCTATTACAACCAGCAAAAACTACTTATGGTTACCTGTGCACCCCCTCCATTAGAGCAAATTGAAAAGAAAGAAAGAAATCTGTTAAACTCTCTGGCCAACAGAGTATGAAATAGAACCACTTTTATTAATATTAATAATAATACATAGAGTTTGGAAAGTGTTGCATGTATTTGATTAATGTAGTTTTGCCTCAAACTTGCTCCATCTACAAAAGTTTTGTAAAATACACTTGGATACATCCACATACCACGGACGGAGAACAAATAGTTTTCAACTGTATTTACTAAGTATTTATGTTTTTCAGTTTTTTAAATTTATGTAAAAAGCCCTAGATAGCATTGTAGATTTGAAAGACAATCACATGGGTAAATTCTATTCCAGTACAAAAGCTAAACAACAGCTTTCTTATGTCTACAGAGGATGTTGTTGATAAATTCCAGCATAACTTTTCAACTTGATACATTTTACAAACTCTGAATATGTAGCTTGTTTTTCATAAACTCACTGGAAGACAAATACATGGAAATATTGTATTGAACTGCTTATAAAATGTAATTTATAAAAATTTTAAAGTTATTGCTTGCTAACAAATTCAAAATATTAATCAAGAAAAATGCAATTGAATGAAAAATGTGTCACCAACAAAAATGAAAAATAATATTAAAATTAAGAGCTATGAAAACATTTATTTAATGCCCAATTATGTTGTCCATGCAAATTTTAAATAACCTTTCCATAAAGCCTGGTGGTCCACAAATTCTAAAAATCCATCAAAAAAAAATAATAATAATTTAGCAACTACCAAACAGTTATATATCAGTTAAACTGTCTCACAAAGGGAGATTCTAATCCTGAAAAGGATTCTAGGTATATTAATTGACATGAGAATTCCATTTCCTACTTTTATTATTAGCTTTCCATACAAAATATACATTTACTTATTCCTTCAATTTTACAAAATAATGATAACAAAAGTCCACATATTCTGAAAGTAACAACTAAAACACATTTATTTAAGTATGTAAATATTTGCAAAGTAACATTTCAAAAGCAAATCTCCATTCGTATCACTTAGGCGGTTTTAACCTCTCTCAGCATTTGTTTACAAGGGTCAAAACACTGAAGTAGCTGCATTTAAAGTTTGTGCCCTATCCCACAATGTTGAGTAACATGCAATTAACAGCAGAAAAGTGAGAACTTTTTCATGTTGTCTAAAAAAAAAGATTGTCTACTTACCAGCACAGCATCACTGGGCGGTCATCTTCACGGCCAAGGCCCGCTGTAATCCACGGGAGTCTAAGGGAGATAGCAAAAAAGATTCACAGTGTTTCCATCTGATATGTACAATGTGACAGTCAGCAGGAGGTTCTGAGCACTTTCACCCAGACCATTAGCATGATAAAGATGCCCTCAACAACTCCCTGGAAACTAAAAATACTTCATTACACTTAACCCCTTTGTGTCAGCAGGGTAATGCTATACACACCAGTACTGGCAGACACCCCTGCATGCTATGTGTAGCAAGAACTGGCAGTCAAGCGGTTAGATCTTCCTGTTGAATTCAATTTCACTGATCAATTGCCAACAGAATCGTGTTTGTCCCAGTCTGATTCTAGGAAAACACAGCTCTGCTTATCTGCTCAGAGCTGCTTGTGAGATGCGGGGAAGGCACAATTAAAGTGAAAAGCACTACATTTATTCACTGATTAGGGTGAAAAAATCAATCTTGGAATTAAGTTATTTAATAGAATCACGTGCACGTTCATGCATGAGTAACACATTATAATTTCAGTTAAGATATATGTTTTTGTCACAGCACAAGAGTTGAAACTCACCCTTTTATGTATATTCAGCAGCTAACATTGGTCATAATACATACTTAACTGATTAACACTTATAAATATTCTCCATCTTACACAATTCTTCGTTTTCTCTCATATAAGTGAGTCAAATTACAAATTATACTAGCTGTTATGTTAGTATCCGGAGCAGGGCCAACCATAGCATTTGCAGGGCCCCTCAATCCAGCTCCCTTATTCCCCGCCCCAATATGGTCCATACCCTGTCTCGACATTCAGTGTCCTATATAAAGATTAACACTAAATATTACACCTGCTGATACAATAAACACATCTTCATAAACTAAATGCAGGATGCCCATTGCACTGATAACCTCACCCCTGACATTGGGGGGGCCCCAAGGTGCGGATGCCCCTTTCGTCCTGCCCTAAGGGTAGGCAGGCCTGGTCCAGAGCTTACAGGACCATAAGCTTCAGGGTTGTGTATTTAGCACAATCATTATGGTTTTTGCTGCTGATTATTGCTGCCTCTTGGGCACTAATAAATCAGTCGAAAATCTAAAAATGCTGCAAATGTGCTCACTTCTGCTCCATTAAAAAACTTACTTTTCTTTTCTGGATGAAAGTTTGAGATTTCACTTCTCATGAAATAAACTAACAGAGCTAAAGAAATAATAGTGTGTGCATAGAACATGTTATGAAGATAGAGTAAGAAAAAAACAAAAACATTGAAATAAGAAACAAATGGCCAATTTAATCCATTTCCTTCCTAAAAAAAAACCACTTACTACATTTGTTAATTATTTTGATAGTTATCTTCATATCACAAACATTCTTAAAGGCAAAGGGAAATAAAGCCTTCATAATTCAAATAGAGCATGCAATTTTAAGACACTGTTAAATTAACTTCTATTTTCAAATGTGCTTTGTTCTCTTGGTATCCCCTGTTGAAAAAGAATACGCACATATCCTACACTAGTGGGAGCTAGCTGCTGATTGGTGCCTGCATAATTTGTCTCTTGTGTTTGGCTAACTAGATGTGTCCATCTAGCTGCCAGTAGTGCAATGCTGTTCCTTCAGCGATGGACAAGAGAATGAAGCAAATTTGGCAATAGAAGTAAATGGGAAAGTTGTTTAAAATTGTATGTTCTATCCAAATCATGAAAGAAAATGTTTGGGTTTCCCTTAAAGAGACATAAAAGTACTTACAAAAATATTATTATACTTCTGCAAAGTGGTTAAACACACAGTTAAAATCAGAAATGCACATCATGAGCAAATAAAGACACCTGTCCATCTACCAGATGCCTGCAAGTAAAGTCTACAGGCCATATTCAGCTCCACGAGTATTTTTTTTGGGTGACCATGTTCGTACTTAGCCTCAGGTTTATTAAAGGGACACTGAACCCAAAATTTTTATTTCATGATTCAGATAGAGCATGCAATTTTAAGCAACTTTCTAATTTACTCCTATTATCAATTTTTCTTTGTTCTCTTGCTATCTTTATTTGAAAGAGAAGGCATTTAAGCTTTTTTTCTTGGTTCAGGCTCTGGACAGCACTTTTTTTTATTGGTGGATGGATTTATCCACCAATCAGCAAGGACAACCCAGGTTGTTCATAAAAAATGGGCCGGCATCTAAACTTACATTCTTGCATTTCAAATAAAGATACCAAGAGAATGAAGAAAATTTGATAATAGGAGTAAATTAGAAAGTTGCTTAAAATTTCATGCTCTATCTGAATCATGAAAGAAAATAATTGGGTTCAGTGTCAGTGTCCCTTTAAATGTATTAATATACGTGAAGTTTTCTATCAAATAGTAAAAAATAGAAAAAGTCTAATTCTTGCCATTCGCTGTACCAACTTCCAATTCTTAGCAACTGTATTATTTCTTTTAACAGAGGATACAAAGAGCAAAGGCTATATCTACAGGACTATATATCTTTCCAGCAAGTGGGTTTATTCCCAAGTTCAAAATCATTTTCCAGCTATGTCTCATTGTTTGTTATTTCTGGAGTGAGACTCGTGTGAAAATATTCTGCCCAGCTTGTAATGTCCCTGCACAAAGCTGATAAAGCCATTTGTGATTTGTATTTGAATGCTAAACTCTTAATAATTATTCTAGTTAAAATAAGGATGTACCCATCTCAGATCCAAGTGATGACAATCTACATCATAGTAATTTGACATATACAATATTTCAAGTTGAAGAAAACAGTGAAACTTAGTGGGCACATCATTCAAATATCAATGGTGTTTGCCAAACAAGATTTTAACTATGTGTTTAACAAGAGATACACACAGAGTCAGTAATGCAATTAAAGGGACAATCTAGTCAAAATTAACCTTTCATGATTTAGATAGAGCATGCAATTTTAAACAACTTTCCAATTTACTTTTATCATCAAATTTGCTTTGTTCCCTTGGTGGTATTTTTGAAAAGCTAAACTTAGGTAGGCTCAAACTGATTTCTAAACCGTTGAAAACTGTCTCTTAGCTCAGAGCATTTTGAAAGTTTTTCACAGTTAGACAGTACTAGTTCATGTGTGTGTCATATAGATAACATTGTGCTCACTCCTGTGGAGTTATTTAGGAGTCTGCACTGATTGGCTTCACTGCATGTCTGTCAAAAGCACTGAGATAAGGGGGCAGTCTGCAGAGGCTTAGATACAAGGTAATCACAGAGGTAATAAATATATTAGTATAACAGTGTTGGTTATGCAAAACCGGAGAAATGGTAATAAAGGGATTATCTATCTTTTTAAACAATAAAACTTCTGGTGTAGACTGTCCCTTTAAACATCGGTCATTGCAAGATAAAATGCCCAATTTCAGGCAAATTCATTCATATACTGAATTTAACATTATCCTATTCCTGCAACCTTTATTTCCACTCCCATGAAAATAGGCTTCTGGCAATACAGCTAATGAGAGGTTCTAATGACAGTGCTCTCCTGAGTGCTTGTTGCTTTAGGGGGTAAGGAAATACCCTGAATTTGGTCTACTAAAGGAACAAGCACTTGGTTTGTGAGCAGGAATAGGGTCAATTTAATTTAAAATATGCATAAATAAAATGTGCATTTTTAAAATGAATCCCTATAATGCAATCATAAGAAATTAAATAAAATGCATAATTTCAATGTCAATTTAACACACTTCATTAACTAATTAAACAGGTCAATCGCTAATCATATACCCCTTATAGATGTCTAATATTTAATCATAAAATAGAAAAATAAAAACATTTATATACATTATAAATACCATTCTGACATTTCACAAATATGCCATATAGCTCATAAATCTCATATTTAAAGGGACATAAATGTGCAAAACGTAAATGCTCTAATGTGTAAAGGAGATTGAAGTTAATGTGTTTAAATTTCTCTTTGGTAATGTATAAATGAAACAAGTTAACACATCCTACTACAGGTTTACACATTCCACAGCCTCTTTTGCCACATTTATATGTGTGTATTTTGTTTAATGAACATTTTGCATATGCAGGTGACTTCTGGTAATTTACGTACAGCATCATTACCCAAAGCCTTTATGTGTTGGGTAAATACCATCAAAATGTATGTCCATTATTACCTAAGGAAGCTGGGAGATGTTCCCTAGGCAGAATATGGCAAGAGAAAACAATGACTGCCCCAGTAGTAAGAATGCTGTTTTTACATGATTAAAAATAGACCTCTTTGCGTGAAGCAAAACTTGTATTTATTTTTATATTATGAAAACATAGAACTGTATCTCATCCATCTGTCTCCTTATGTGCTAAAAGATGCTCTAAGCATCTTGTAATCCATTGACAAATCCTTAACATCAGTTTCTGCATATTACTACTGCCTGCCTACTATCCTATCAAAAGGAAAATTGTCTAGATAATGAAGTAATAAAGTGCAATCAGTAACTTCACACACTACACACATGAGAAACATGCCTAAGGTCACAGCATATTAGCATGAAATGACTTGTAGTAATAGCCCTTATTCATGCAACATCCCAACATAAAGGGAGACGCTGGATGAGGCTGCTGCAAATGGAACGCTGGCTATATATTGTACTTTTTAAGAGTGACAAATATAGTACCTCTCAGTGCTTGCATTTTGCAACAACAGATAAGTATTTGTTGCCTCTGTAGCCATATTATAGATGAGATGCACTTTTTTAATATTTACAGTTCCTTGAAAATAATTGTTAAATACAATCTTTAACTCTTTACTAATCTTGTTACGTTCACATGAAAGATTAGATTCTAGAGCACTAAACTGCTATGTTTCATTCCCAAATTTAACCAGACTGTAAAGGAATTAATTACATGTAAACTAAGAATAAAATGTTCAAGTACATACAATTTCAAAAGACGTTTTTATTTACTTCTATTATCAAATTACTTTGTTCTTTTTGTATCCTTTGTTGAAAAGCATTTCAGGAACAACAATTCACTACTAGGAACTAGCCAGTAATTGGTGGCTATAACCATATGCCTCGTGTCATTGACTCACCAGATGTGGTCAGATAGGTCCCAGTATTACACTGCTGCAATAAAGCTGATGTTGCAGGAGATAAACACATAGGGGCCTATTTATTAAAGGTCTTGCGGACCTGATCCGACAGTGCGGATCAGGTCCGCAAGACCTCGCTGAATGCGGAGAGCAATACGCTCTCCGCATTTAATATTGCACCAGCAGCTCACAAGAGCTGCTGGTGCAACGCCGACCCTGCTGACTTGCGGCCAATCGGCCGCCAGCAGGGAGGTGTCAATCAACCCGATCGTACTCGATCGGGTTGATTTCCGGCGATGTGTGTCCGCCACATTAGAGCATGCGGACAGGGTTATGGAGCAGCGATCTTTAGACCGCTGCTTCATAACTGGTGTTTCTGGCGAGTCTGAAGACTCACCAGAAACACAGACCCACAAGCTCCGATCGGAGCTTGATAAATGGGCCCCATAGTTACATGCAAGCAATAGTTAAGGGAATACTAAACCCAATTTTTTTTCTTTTAAGCAACTTTCTAACTTACTCCTATTATCAATTTGTATTCGTTCTCTTGCTATCTTCCTTTAAAAAGCAGGAATGTAAAGTTTAGGAGCAGACCCATTTTAGGTTCAGCACCCTGGATAGCGCTTGCTTATTGGTGGCTACATTTAGCCACCAATAATCTAGCATGACCCATGTCTGAACCAAAAATGGGCCAGCTCCTAAGCTTTACATTCCTGCTTTTAAAATAAAGATAGCAAGAAAATGAAGAAAATTTGATAATAGGAGTAAATTAGAAAGTTGCTTAACTGAATTTGTTGCTTAACTGAAGTTGCTTTATTTGAATCATTCAAGTTAAAAATTGGATTTAGTATCCCCTTAATAATTAATTGCTCTAACTTAGTAAACCATTTGAATTTTTGTTTTTGTACTTTTATGTCCCTTTAAGTGGACAGTACATTCTAACAGCTGTTCATTTTGATATTGACACAAAAAGTGCATGTTTGTGCAGCACTGGTCTGTGGTATAGAAGACACGCCCACATTATATTTATTTATTCTCTGTTAAACATCTCCCATTTTACCAAAAAAAAAAATGTATTTGATCATTTTCTCTTTGCACTTCTATGTCTGTGTATTTCTTGCACATAAAGGTCTTGGCTGTTCATGTGAAATGGTGGCACGGTGCTTTGAACCTGGATGTATGAAGCTAAGTGGCTCGGCCATACTACTGCTTTGAAAGTTTATAATTTAAGATGATAAAATGTCCCTCTGGGTTAAGTGCCAAACCATCTGGAGGGGATGTAACAGAAACAATCTTGTCTGTCGCTGATTATGCCGCTGAATTAAAACTGATCGTGCTGTTGAACAAAACCCAAAGCTGTTTATCTTCTCACCAGTGATTTATGGCAATATTTTACAAAAACTAGTCATGGTAGAAATGAAAATATCTCACAACATAAAACTTTCCCAAGAGATACATCTTGTGCAGAAAAAAGAAATCCTAGAGACAACTATTCCTAGTAGTGCCTAAGTGGAGTCATGTTTACACGAAAACCCCTAAAACTGATCCTTGCCAATATGGCTGTGTTGCCTGCACCCAGAACATCAGGTAAAGTGTACCATACTAATCTTTAAAAAAAAGCTTTATTTGCAATTAAAAATCCCTACACAAATCAAACCAAGATATACACAGCTGCTGAAAATGATCTGTGTTAACATTTACAAACTATGATTAATGAGTTTTTTCTTTTCTTTTATCTTCTAATGCCATAGACACAGATTTAACAATGGGAAAAAACATCTCTATACTGGTTGGAAGTTGAATTGTGGCATTGGAAAGTTGAACACCTTTACTGCTCAAGACAATAAAAAGACAGAATTAAACAAGTTTCCAATATAGCAAATAAAATTGCAAGCTTATAGTGTATGGTTTGCTCCATCTGCAGCCTGACACAGGAAAAGCAGTCTGTTATGCAACATCATCTGTGGCATTTTAACATCTCATTTATATTATATTTTATAGGTTTTCCAGTTTAATCCTCCTCATAAACATTACGATTAGAAAGCACAGAACACATAAATTTACCACTAAATCAATGGTTTATTACTGAGCTGGTGACTCCAGGGGTTTTCAAATGTCTCAGAGCCATGCGTAATCAACAATGTACCAAATCCATCTTATAAAAGGGCAGGCAAGTATGAGCTCTAAGAAAAATATGAAAGCAAGTACAATCAATAAAGTTTCAGTTTTAAGGATAGGATCATTTATAAATCACACCTTTCCCAGAATTCCTCATGTTTCTTTCTCACTATTTATGGGTTGTCAAACATGGGCTGTGCCTGTGACCAATGTTGTGAATAATTTTGCCAAGCTCTGTGCAGAAAAAAAATGTGTACGAAAACAGCTTTCAGATTTGTGCGCCATGAGAAAATGGCACTTAAGTGACTAAACAAAATTACCAAATAGCATCACATACAGTAATTACTTTTTAACAAGTTTATTTCTTTGTAAATTATGATGACATTATAACAGCTTGTTAATAAATAACTAGCTATTAAAATATCAGTGGTGCTAATCATTCCTAATTTGTGTATGTGCTGGATTCAAAACCTGTAGATATACAAATGCCGCACCACAGCTGTCAAGTCACACTAAGAGACAGATTGAGACACTATTTGAGTTCAGTTCTCCAGATCATACGATGGATCCGTAAAATCACACAACAGAATGAAAAAAGCAAATTGTGCAAATATACAGTGTAATCACTGAGGCTCAGAAACCCGCAACAAGTTTACACTTTTCATGTCTAGCACGCAATGTGGTACAGCCACATTTAAAGTACTAAATACTCAAACCTAAAAAAAGGTCTAGCACCACAATGATCTAGCACAGTCTGTGTCAAAGCGGTATGAAATGGTGTACAGAATACTCACAAAAACAGAGCA
This sequence comes from Bombina bombina, assembly GCF_027579735.1. Classification (NCBI taxonomy): domain Eukaryota; kingdom Metazoa; phylum Chordata; class Amphibia; order Anura; family Bombinatoridae; genus Bombina; species Bombina bombina. The sequence goes on along the minus strand of NC_069499.1, from coordinate 301,180,798 downwards.
CCTCCAGGTGCTCTAATAGCAAGTTGGAACTTCCCAGCCGTCCAGCTGACTGATCAGTGGTAGCAGGATACAAAGGTACTCCAAGTGGTAAGATGCACAGGTTCTCCAATATTCATTCATCAGATGCCAACAATAAGATGGATCTTTGTGTCAAGGTGTAATTACATTGGAATCTTTATTAAAAAAACTTAAAAGGCGACGCATTTCTCGGCCTTGCAGGGCTGTTTCATCAGGCTGTGCTAACTACTTGGAAAAAAAGTGAGCAAAATCAGCTGCATGTTGGAACAGAGTGCAGCAAACATCATTGATGTTTCCTATGATCAGTCAGCTGGATGGTTGGGAAGTTCTAGCTTACTATTAAAGCACCTGGAGGTGCTCTCTTTTTGTGAGTATTCTGTACACTATTTCATGCCGCTTAGACACAGACTGTGCTAAGCTGTTTAGGCTCCCTTGTTTCCTTTGTGTTCTAGATTTCTTCACCATCAAAGTTCACTGAGACCCTGACCAAGGAGCAGCCTGGGCCGAGGAGGAACAATAGTTATATAACTTGTGCACTATTTATGCTTATCACATTACTCCCTTTCATAACCTTTTTTTGTTGTGTTTTTGTTTTGCTTTAGTTTTTTCTCACTTTTGGCCGAACCCTTTATTATTATTTGGTTCTTTGTTATTTATTAAAAAAATATATTTATTTTAACAACTCTCATGTTCAAAAATATTATGCAATATATTACAAAATAATTTTCCGTAAGATTTAGATGTAAATGAAAATAGAGGGGGATCAAGTTGTCGTTGGTAGATATACAAATAAGGGAACATTCTAAATGAGATTTTTGAAGTTGGCAGGTCTGCACCCCCTCTGTCTGTGACAGACTGCAATATAAATAAACTACAGTATATGCATCCATTGTATCTTTAAATGCAAATTATATTAAAAAAGCACAAGTACAGCAATCATAAAACACATTAAATTATAAACCAATAAAACACTTTTGGTAAGACAGTTTCTTCTAGTTAGTCTCTCAAATTTAATAAAGCATGTGACAATAAAAGAAAGAAGTCAACTTACAATAAACATTTTAATATTAATTTAATAATGATTAAGACAAAGGGCTGATGATCTAAAGGTTTTAGGGATGACAAGATTATTAAAGAATGTTTGCCAGTACATCCATTTCCCTGGTGGAATAATCTAAAGCCACTTTTTACCCTGAAAATAGAGCGTCTCGCTAAGGGGCATATACTGCATTTTCATATAGGGAGGAGATACAGACATTACAAAAATGCACAATTAAATTTGTATTTTAAAAATATTAAAAAACTAATTTTTGAACCATTCACACAAAAATACGCAGATAAAAATTGTATTGTTAAGGTGCATCAAAAAACAAAACAAAATTCTTCACCAAAAACAGTATTTTATCAAAATAGTAAAATTTGTATGTAAATTACACAGGAATAATTTGTATTAAATACGCACATCTTAAATAATAATTTAAGTGCACTGGATGCCCAAAAAACACACAGAAATTTGTAATTATAAGTACAAAATATAAAGCGTAATTGTTGCTTTTTCATATAATGGGCTGAACATGGGCGTATATGACGATTTTTACACAGATAATTTTTTTCATGCAAACTAAAAGGTGGCGAGCATTTCTCAAAACAATCAAAATACTAATAACCCTAATAGAAAAAACACATGCATATGAAAATATAGGCAAATGTAAGACGCAGAAAGCAGCGTACTGTGATTTATATTGGCTGCAGGATTTACCTCTTAAAGTGAGCACCCTTGCTTACTGCTAACTTCACTTTAAGGAGTGAAGTGTCCCTTTCCAGCGAGATCCATTACATTCAAAAGGAGACATCTCGCCACTCGCAGGGACTGGCCCCTTTTCATGATAATTCCACCAGGACATCCTGTGTTGAAGTAAAGATCATCTGGCCCAAAGTTTATGAATGAGCCAATGCAATACATAAAAATACAACGTTTCCCCAGCACTTCTTATGGTATAATATTAACTTTATTTAAGACACATTAAAAGTAGCAACGTTTCGGGGATTAACCCCTTAGTCATGCTATCATGAGTGATAGCATGACTAAGGGGTTAATCCCCGAAACGTCGCTACTTTTAATGTGTCTTAAATAAAGATAATATTATACCATAAGAAGTGCTGGGGAAACGTTGTATTTTCATGGTATATTGAAGGGCAATTGCAGTTTACCCTATACACCGTGCACTCATTCAGTGGTGCTGTTTTCATCTACATTGTACAATGCAATACATACACATTCATTTAAAAGGGGAATATAAATCCACTGTGCACATAAGTCTACATCACAATTAGATCATTCTTAATGTAAATAGTTTCTTAAGTAAAGGTCCTTGCATGTCTCGTGCAAGGTTTTTAAAAAAAAGCCATTCCAATCCATTTAAAAAAGCCTGCTATAACCCAATGCATTTTTTACGCATTTGTGACACAATAAATCCCTTTATACCTCTCATGTGGGCAATTTGACACTTATTCCAATCCATTAGAAAATACTTTTTCAAGCAACTTTATAACTATGTTAACTAGATTTAGCTGTTATATTCTTCTCTAATTTGAGTTTTGTTACTCTTTTAAGCACCAAATCTTCCCACACATTTTATATGGCTTTGAAATTAAAGCTAAAAATCAATTCTTCACATGAGAATTCTTGTGGTTTGTAATGGGAGCCTGGATAAGGCAGGAAAAAAACAGACATGTTCTCTTGGTACACAAGCATTTTCTGGTATCTAATATTAATTCCAGGTGAAGAAGGTGCAGCATCACAAAATGTGTATGATCAGTAGGAATGCGCCGTCTAACCCTAATTCTTTTCTTAGTGGAAGCAATATTTTGAAGACGTATTTGCCCACAAAGGGGTTAAATCTTGTTTTCTTTCATCTGTGGTTGCTCATCAGAGATCAAGCAGTAGCTAAACATATGGGGGGGAAAATATCCCTTTGAGAGGAAGGGTTCAGATTTAAATTACAAAATCCACTGAAAGGAAAAATTACTTCTGTGCATTGGGACACCCGCTTTGTTTTCCAAAAATATTACATCAGAGACAGAAGTGCAGATTAAATTCTTTAAAGGTTGTACACATTTGATTGCTATCCATCCTCTCCATCGCTACTGATCTAACTCCATCACTACTGAATTCAGAAATCAAACATTAGTGGCAAAAAAATATGCTGAAATCTCTGGGTGTCTGCATTAAAATAACAAGTTGACTTCTTGAGGTATCTCCAGATTATTCCAATTTCCCTTTAAACGGCAATGCCCTTGAGTCCAGTTCTCTACACATTAATCCTATGTACCTTAGACATCTCTAGTAATATGTCTCTGGCTCTGCAGGGAAATGAATGTGACAGTCTGTTTAAAGCAACAGGCAAAGATGCTTATTTCCATATCTGTCAACCATACCTTACTAAAGACATCTAGTGAGCTCAGGGGTCTAATAACCACCATAGTTGTTTTTGTTGTTTGTTTTTTAATCATTTAGTTTACAATGGAAAAATAATGGTTTTGCTTACTATGTTTAGCAGTAATATTTAACAGTCCCAAAGCTATGTTCCTAAATGGCTTCTTATTTCCAGCCCCATTGTTACTGCATTCAAGACTCCCCTGGTTGTCCACCTGCAGAAGCCTTGCTTGCTCAGTTCAGCTTCATCAGGCATCACAGTCAATGAGAAGCTGTACAGCATGTTCCTTTGTAAAATAATTTTCACACAGACTCTCCGTTTCACACTGCTAGCCAAAGAACTGGGAGAGCAAACTGGTGTTTTCCAATGGAGACTTAAAGCTTTTCTTTTTAAAAATAAATAAAAAGGCTTCTGAGGATGGGCAGTAACAAGGTCTCTTAATGTTGCAATAAAGGGTCTGGAAATAATGGAGACATTTAGCGAGAGCAGAGCTGAAGGGCCTATAAATATTACTATTCTAAAAGTTATATATGTAAAATAAAACATTTATGTTTAGTCTCCATTTAATCTAACAAAGACAATAACAAGTCCATGATAACAACCCATGAATATGGCTGCCAGGAACACACATGGAACACATGTCCACAAAACAATGGCATATGGGCATCAAAGAACTTAAAATGTCTGCAGGTTCTTTGGCTCTCTTTTAGTATATCACCATCAGATTCCATCTGTAGTCTGAATTGTCCAACTCCAGAACTCGTAAAAATTGTCTCCAGAACTCGTAAACTGTTGGTGCTTTATAAATAACCAATAATAACGAAAAAATCTACCAGAAATGTACATGATAAGAAATAGCCTCAGTAAAACACATAGGGCTAGATTACAAATGGAGCGCTTATTTACCGCGTGCCCGTAAACTGGCAATTTCTCCTATTTACAGGTGCGCGATAATGGCTGGCTGGTTATTGCTACCACAGGTTTGTGGTATCAATTAGAACTACATAAATTAACCAGAGGTCAGACTTCTCGTTAATTTTAAAAATGTTCCCCAATTGCCCCCAAAATGTTGTGTAGTATGCATTATAGAAAAATAAATGTAGCAACTTTTTTATTTTTTATTAATAACTGTTTATTTTTTATTGAGACAGTTTTAAGGGGCTAAAAGTGGTGGGTGTACGGTCTATGGGACTGTGTATATAAACATATTAACACATACATAAATATTTATATTTGCCGCCCATCGCTGTGCGACTTACCCCCTTCGCTGCACTAGTTCTCACGTTATGAGAACCAGGCTCCCATTGGAGCCTATGGAAGCACACTCTTGTGAGTGCAATGCTTCTGTGCAGGTCGCGTTCGCATTGCACCTCATTTGTAATACCAGCGCACATTTGCATGAGCTGGTATTACTAAGTTGATAGCAAATATCGCTTTGTGGAAGCGTTACAACTTAATCTGGCCCATAATATATACGTATTATAAAGTAAAATGATATTAATATGTTACAGTTTGTGTTTTTACCAATAATGTATGTATTATTTAATATTGGGATATAATGTATTGAGTAAAACCAACTATCTATTTTGTTTTTTATGGACAATATAATACAAACACAACAAATAATTTATTAATTAATAATAATGATGGCTCCCTAAAATGTCTTAAGAAAATGTCTTAACTTATTAGTAATATTTATAACATGTACCACAAAAGGGACAAGGAAATAAAAACTTTCATAATTTAGAAAAGAGATCACAATTTAGAAAAAACTTTCCAACATACTTCAGTTGTTAGATTTACCCTTCTCTTGGTCTCCTTTGTTGAAATGTGGCCACTTTCCATGAGGGCATACGGAAGTAGGTCCAAAAGTGTGCACTATGTGGTAGCACCCTGTAGAGGGAGGCCACAATAGGCAGTGATTGATGACTGTAGTAAACACTCACAGCCTAGCCTTCACTTACTTATCAGTCTACTCTATTAAATAGTTATCCTAGCTATTATATTATACACATATTCACTAGTTTACCATAGAGGCTTACCATAGAGTGGCCGAAACTACTTCAACAAAGAATACAAAGAGAACAAAGTATGTCTGAATCATGAATGTCCCTTTAAATATTTAATGATACATCAAAAACTGTATTTTTATTTACACAATAATATTTCACATCTAACAAGAATTTAAAAAAAATGTGTACACAAATCATTTTATTCTCAAAATTGTTTTTTAATTAAATCTTCAACTGAGACTAATTCAAATGAGAAGTGAGGCCAATTTATATAATAGAGTAGATCTAATCCTGTGACAGCACTTTTTATGACATTATCTGATAATGCAAATTAAATGCACTCTGTTATTGCATCCCTGGCTAATAAGAATAAGTGACAATTGTTTACTGGTGGAAAGGAATATACCTCTGAAAATATAGCAGGGAAACATTGTTTTATTCAGAACAGGAAGATTAGTTTTTAAAAAAAACAAACTACAATTTAATTAAAAAAAAAAAAACAACACACACACAATTTCACCATATAATGTTTTTGATAGGAATGGGCAAATTTTTCTAAAAATTTGTAATTTTAAATGAACTTTGATACATTTGTTTGTTCAAATCGAATTTCGAATGTTTATATAACATTTTCACATTCTGTTTCTCGAATTTTCGTTTTTGAATTTTTCAATAACATTAGAAAATATTCGTTTGAATAATAGAATGTTTAGCTATGTATTTTATATCACATTCAATTTTGAAATTTAATATTCGAATGTCACATTCAAATTCGAAATAGTATTTTTAGTCTACAACTGTATTTTATAAATGTAATATTCGAATTTGAATGTGACATTCGAAAACTGTAAATAACATTCGATAATAGAATTTTTAAGAATATTCGTTCTTAACATTTGATTATGTAAATCGAATTTCTACAATAACATTCGTTCTAACATTCGAATTCGAATATATAAACACATTCGCCCATCCCTAGTTTTTTGAATGGCAATTCTGAAGGATTGGAACTCCACCTAGAACAGGCACTAAGATCTACTAGTGATCATTACACAGTAGCTGAGAATCACTATCTTAAAGGCTAAAGTCTCTGCTGGGGAATAAACATTAGTCGTCATAGTATAAAAAAATACATTTAAAAAAAATAAATAATTTAAAGAGACAGTAACATGTTTCCAAGATATGTATGGCAGGATTATCAGACCAAAAAATTGTGAGAAAAAAAATATTTATAGAATTTCTTTACTGCCTATTAAGTTTCATGTGAGAATTACTAATTACTTACACTTATAGGAACTGAGCTTGAATTTTACAAGCAGCCCCAGGAGATTTATGTTGTATTTAATACTGCAAAATCCCTTTTTCTTGCATTACAGATACAAACCACAACTGGAAATAAACTGCACTAATCACTGCTTTGCATTGCTCCCTTCATTGTTCCACAGACAGCGGGAGATTTGCTTTGTTACTGAGCAATATCTGACATCACTCTCTCTGCCTGACTTCTTGTATGCTAAACCCATCTCCAACGGCTTATTTTGTTTCAGATGAGCGGTTCCCTGCATTTATCCCGGAGAGAGTAAAAAAAAATAAACGTATTTATGTTTGCTTGAAATTTTCCCTTCACCGCACCTCAAGTTTAAAGTAAATCACACACCTGCCAGACCGGCATTATGAGATAATGGTCAGTGCACTGACGTTTCCATGGTTACTGCTTTATTTGTATTTACATTTTATGCTTAAGCCGTGGAATCAGCTCCCCACATAGCTCTGATTGCAGTTGTCAAGCATAGGAAAGTAACATAACAGCGTGGAACTATTTCGAGGGCTGCTCTAATAAGTGCAGAATCAGAGCTAATTTGGTAAACTTGTAGAAAAACGTCTATGTTTAGCTTGGGTACTCACATGCTTGTTGGAAAAAATATCTTCTTTTAGATAAAGGTAAGAATCCCCCACAGGCAAATAAAATAATTTTATTGAGCATGAGATTGTAGTCAATGAAGGAAGAGTATCGTGTGCTATATTCTTGATAGGCTTTCAGTTAAACCTTACTGATGTAGTGAGTGGATTACATACAATACTTTCTGAAATAACCAATAAAATCAATATAATAATGGCTTAATAAAAGAGAAACCAGTTGCAAACTTAAAGGGACAGTCTACTCCAGAATATTTAAAAAGATAGATAATCCCTTTATTACCCATTCCACAATTTTGTATAACCAACACGGTTATATTTATATACTTATTACCTCTGTGATTACCTTGTATCTAAAGCCTCTGCAGACTGTCCGTTTATCTCAGTTATTTTGACATACTTGAATTTTAGCCGATAAGTGCCCTCTCATAAGTAACTCCACGGGCGTGAGAAAAATGTTATTTATATGGCATACATGAACTAACGACCTCTAGCTGTGAAAAATGATCAAAATGCATTCAGAAAAGAGGTGGTCTTCAAGGGCTTAGAAATTGGCATATGAGCCTACCTTGGTTTAGCTTTCAACTAAGAATACCAATAGAACAAAGCAAGTTTGATGATAAAGGTAAAAGTTATTTAAAATGAAAGGCCCTATCTTACCCATGAAAGTTTAATTCTGACTAGACTATCTATTTAACATATATAATAGTTAGTTAATCATACAGTTTTCCCCAGTTTTTGACTTCCTGTTACATTGTGTAATTGTCTCAGGAGTCTATCCCTCATCACAAAAAAAGGTCTTTGCATGGATGACTGAGTGGGAATCAGACTTGATTGGTTCTTTCAAACATAAAGGGAAGCAGTCCGCCAGGAACAAACAACAGCTCAGTGGTTTGTTCTATGACCCGGTTATCACCTGGGAGTAGCTTCTTTTTGCCAATTGTGCTTTTCACAGAGGAAAACTGTCCTGAAGTATATCAGTCTGATCCCGCCTAACAAGGTCAGTCCAGCCCCAAAATACCAGGCAATTCTCCTATGAACAAGGTAAACGGCAACCCCAGACGATCATTTCGGCCTTCTATGGGCCTTGTCAGTGAAGTGCAGCTATATCCCTCTAAGTATATTGGGCAAGGAGTCCACATCTGGTTTCCTCCATCACCCTTAGGGCGACTTTCCCCAGGGTCATATTACAAATTCAAACAGAAAGAGAAGCAGTCTGCCAGAAACGAACAACAACTCAGTGGCTTGTTTTGATGTCTGCATATCCTGAACTTTAGATTCCAATCAATTAGAAGCACTGACACTAGATTCTAGCTAAGATGCCGAATTATGGATCAAATTAACCAGAAAAACTGGTCTTTTGGGGAACCCCTAGAAAAAGGTAAGAAGACAGCCTTTTGTAGGGGTGTCTGCACAGATACATAGAGGCAAAATGTACAGAGCCAAAGTTCAATCAAACCGCATTTTACAATTATAATGTAAAGTAATAAACTTACACTGCACATGCAAAAACCACAGTGAAATTTGTACTTATTATGGCCTAGATTTGGAGTTTGGCGGTAGCCGTGAAAACCAGCGTTAGAGGCTCCTAACGCTGGTTTTAGGCTACCTCCGGTATTTGGAGTCCCTCAAAAAAGGGTCTAACGCTCACTTTTCAGCCGCAACTTTTCCATACCGCAGATCCCCTTACGTAAATTGCGTATCCTATCTTTTCAATGGGATTTTTCTAACTCCGGTATTTAGAGTCGTGTCTGAAGTGAGCGTTAGAATTCTAACGACAAAACTCCAGCCGCAGAAAAAAGTCAGTAGTTAAGAGCTTTCTGGGCTAACGCCGGTTCATAAAGCTCTTAACTACTGTACTCTAAAGTACACTAACACCCATAAACTACCTATGTACCCCTAAACCGAGGCCCCCCCACATCGCCGCCACTCGATTACATTTTTTAAGCCCTAATCTGCCGACCGCCACCTACGTTATCCTTATGTACCCCTAATCTGCTGCCCCTAACACCGCTGACCCCTATATTATATTTATTAACCCCTAACCTGCCCCCCACAACATCGCAGCCAGCTACCTACAATAATTAACCCCTAATCTGCTGACCGCAAAGCTCCGCTACTTAAGTTATCCTTATGTACCCCTAATCTGCTGCCCCTAACACCGCCAACCCCTATATTATATTTATTAACCACTAATCTGCCCCCCTCAACGTCGCCTCCACCTGCCTACACTTATTAACCCCTAATCTGCCGAGCGGACAGCACCGCTACTATAATAAAGTTATTAACCCCTAATCCGCCTCACTAACCCTATCATAAATAGTATTAACCCCTAATCTGCCCTCCCTAACATCGCCGACACCTAACTTCAATTATTAACCCCTAATCTGCCGACCGGAGCTCACCGCTATTCTAATAAATGTATTAACCCCTAAAGCTAAGTCTAACCCTAACACTAACACCCCCCTAACTTAAATATAATTTAAATCTAACGAAATTAATTAACTCTTATTAAATAAATTATTCCTATTTAAAGCTAAATACTTACCTGTAAAATAAATCCTAATATAGCTACAATATAAATTATAATGATATTATAGCTATTTTAGGATTAATATTTATTTTACAGGTAACTTTGTATTTATTTTAACCAAGTACAATAGCTATTAAATAGTTCTTAACTATTTAATAGCTAAAATAGTTAAAATAATTACAAAATTACCTGTAAAATAAATCCTAACCTAAGTTACAATTAAACCTAACACTATACTATCATTAAATTAATTAAATAAAATACCTACAATTACCTACAATTAAACCTAACACTACACTATCAATACATTAATTAAATACAATACCTACAAATAACTACAATGAAATAAACTAACTAAAGTACAAAAAATAAAAAAGAACTAAGTTACAAAAAATAAAAAAATATTTACAAACATAAGAAAAATATTACAACAATTTTAAACTAATTACACCTACTCTAAGCCCCCTAATAAAATAATAAAGACCCCCAAAATAAAAAATGCCCTACCCTATTCTAAATTACTAAAGTTCAAAGCTCTTTTACCTTACCAGCCCTGAACAGGGCCCTTTGCGGGGCATGCCCCAAGAAGTTCAGCTCTTTTGCCTGTAAAAAAAAACATACAATACCCCCCCCCAACATTACAACCCACCACCCACAAACCCCAAAGCTAACCCAAACCCCCCTTAAATAAACCTAACACTAAGCCCCTGAAGATCATCCTACCTTGTCTTCACCTCACCGGGTATCACCGATCGGTCCTGGCTCCAAAATCTTCATCCAACCCAAGCGGGGGCTGGCGATCCATCATCTGGTGGCTGAAGAGGTCCAGAAGAGGCTCCAAAGTCTTCATCCTATCCGGGAAGAAGAGTAGATCCGGACCGGCAACCATCATCTTCCAAGCGGCATCTTCTATCTTCATCCGATGAGGACCGGCTCCATCCTGAAGACCTCCACCGCGGACCCATCTTCATCCGGCGACGTCCAACTGAAGAATGACGGTTCCTTTAAGGGACGTCATCCAAGATGGCGTCCCTCAAATTCCGATTGGCGGATAGGATTCTATCAGCCAATCGGAATTAAGGTAGGAATATTCTGATTGGCTGATGGAATCAGCCAATCAGAATAAAGTTCAATCCGATTGGCTGATCCAATCAGCCAATCAGATTGAGCTTGCATTCTATTGGCTGTTCTGATCAGCCAATAGAATGCGAGCTCAAACTGATTGGCTGATTGGATCAGCCAATCGGATTGATCTTGATTCTGATTGGCTGATTCCATCAGCCAATCAGAATATTCCTACCTTAATTCTGATTGGCTGATAGAATCCTATCAGCCAATCGGAATTCGAGGGACACCATCTTGGATGACGTCCCTTAAAGGAACCGTCATTCTTCAGTTGGACGTCGCCGGATGAAGATGGGTCCGCGGTGGAGGTCTTCAGGATGGAGCCGGTCCTCATCGGATGAAGATAGAAGATGCCGCTTGGAAGATGATGGTTGCCGGTCCGGATCTACTATTCTTCCCGGATAGGATGAAGACTTTGGAGCCTCTTCTGGACCTCTTCAGCCACCGGATGATGGATCGCCAGCCCCCGCTTGGGTTGGATGAAGATTTTGGAGCCAGGACCGATCGGTGATACCCGGTGAGGTGAAGACAAGGTACGATGATCTTCAGGGGCTTAGTGTTAGGTTTATTTAAGGGGGGGTTTGGGTTAGATTAGGGGTATGTGGGTGGTGGGTTGTAATGTTGGGGGGGGGTATTGTATGGTTTTTTTTACAGGCAAAAGAGCTGAACTTCTTGGGGCATGCCCCGCAAAGGGCCCTGTTCAGGGCTGGTAAGGTAAAAGAGCTTTGAACTTTAGTAATTTAGAATAGGGTAGGGCATTTTTTATTTTGGGGGTCTTTGTTATTTTATTAGGGGGCTTAGAGTAGGTGTAATTAGTTTAAAATTGTTGTAATATTTTTCTTATGTTTGTAAATATTTTTTTATTTTTGTAACTTAGATCTTTTTATTTTTTGTACTTTAGTTAGTTTATTTCATTGTAGTTATTTGTAGGTATTGTATTTAATTAATGTATTGATAGTGTAGTGTTAGGTTTAATTGTAACTTAGGTTAGGATTTATTTTACAGGTAATTTTGTAATTATTTTAACTATTTTAGCTATTAAATAGTTCTTAACTATTTAATAGCTATTGTACCTGGTTAAAATAAATACAAAGTTACCTGTAAAATAAATATTAATCCTAAAATAGCTATAATATCATTATAATTTATATTGTAGCTATATTAGGATTTATTTTACAGGTAAGTATTTAGCTTTAAATAGGAATAATTTATTTAATAAGAGTTAATTAATTTCGTTAGATTTAAATTATATTTAAGTTAGGGGGGTGTTAGTGTTAGGGTTAGACTTAGCTTTAGGGGTTAATACATTTATTAGAATAGCGGTGAGCTCCGGTCGGCAGTTTAGGGGTTAATAATTGAAGTTAGGTGTCGGCGATGTTAGGGAGGGCAGATTAGGGGCTAATACTATTTATTATAGGGTTAGTGAGGCGGATTAGGGGTTAATAACTTTATAATAATAGCGGGGCGGTCCGGTCAGCAGATTAGGGGTTAATAAGTGTAGGCAGGTGGAGGCGACGTTGTGGGGGGCAGATTAGGGGTTAATAAATATAATATAGGGGTCGGCGATGTTAGGGCAGCAGATTAGGGGTACATAGGGATAATGTAAGTAGCGGCGGTTTACGGAGCGGCAGATTAGGGGTTAATAAAAATATGCAGGGGTCAGCGATAGCGGGGGCGGCAGATTAGGGGTTAATAAGTGTAAGGTTAGGGGTGTTTAGACTCGGGGTACATGTTAAAGTGTTAGGTGCAGACGTAGGAAGTGTTTCCCCATAGACAACAATGGGGCTGCGTTAGGAGCTGAACGCGGCTTTTTTGCAGGTGTTAGGTTTTTTTTCAGCTCAAACAGCCCCATTGTTTCCTATGGGGGAATTGTGCACAAGCACGTTTTTGAGGCTGGCAGCGTCCGTAAGCAACTCTGGTATCGAAAGTTGCAGTATCGTTAAATATGCTCTACGCTCCTTTTTTGGAGCCTAACGCTGACATTCTGTGGACTCTCAATACCAGAGTTATTTTTATGGTGCGGCCAGAAAAAAGCCAGCGTTAGCTACGCGGGTCGTTACCGACAAAACTCTAAATCTAGCCGTAAGTTTTTCTTATTGTAAAATGAGTTTCACCACCTGCTAGTGGGCCACATGGGTGTTTCTTAGGTGAAGCTGAGAGCTGTGTATTTTCTAAACATTTTTGCCCTACAGATTTCTCTATTTTGTTTTGTCAACTTAAAGTTGGTGAGATTGCACAAAATGTTTTCAAAATTATTCTTACCCTAATAGAAAAACCCATGTATATGAAGATAGAGGCAAATGTAAGATACTATATACAGGGTAATGTGACCTTGCAACTCGAATGAAGAACATTTTATTTTTAAAGAATTCCCTGAAAAGTGGAAAATGTTTGCTGATGTTTTTCAGGGACCTAGATTAAAAAAACAAACAAAAAAAACAACAAAAAATAATTAAATTGCAAGATTCATAAAGATTTGAAACGGCCGCTTGACATATATGCAAGTTATTCTCAGCTATAACCCATAGAGACGCATCATAACTGCTCATTTTTTAGAGCGAGTTCCACTGTCAAGCAGTGGCTTCTCCAGGGGGGGCACTAAGCCCCCCACCATAATGGCTGCTGCTAATGTGTCTCCCAATGGTGGTAATCACTCGTTTTCCCCACACTTTACCCAGCCCTGCCAACAGCACACCCAACTGTTCATGGCACCCCTCCCCCCCCAATGTAATTTCTGGTGATGCCACTGCCGTGCAGGATACCAGCATCACAAAAACACATTCAAAATCTTACAGAACAAAACAAAAAAATCCCTTAATAAAACAGTCCACTCTAATATATGCATAAAAGAAAAGTTGAAGAGAAACAAAAGCAAACACAAACCAGCGTAGTCTGCTTTTAAATAGCTAGGAATGACCTTGAGATGAGATACATTACAGAGGCAATTGCGTCTCTTTGAGCTCTACATACTGGGCCTAAGTGAAAAACCCGACCACACCTTTAGAATGTCCTTGACGGCCCACATCCAGCCTTTAGAGACACCTATTCATCCTGTCCAATGAGATTACTTTACTGTAACAAATTTAACATGCAAATATTTTACAATTACAAACCCTTACATTAGGGGTGTTCAACCTTGGTGCTCCAGAGGTTTTGGAAATACATTTCCCATAATGCCCAGCCAGATTAAACTCTGAACTTCATGGGAAATGCTGGCTGAGCAACATGGTAAATGTAGTTCCAAAACCTCTGAAACACCAAGGTGAGGTTAGGTAAGAGTAATAAAACACAGAAAAGGACAGATGAAGCAATATGCAATAAAATCCTTACATGATGGTCTCTTTATAGTGAGGCACCTCAACAGCCTTGTCTATGGATTCAAAGTGTACGTTGAGTCTGCATGGTTCACAGCCACTAAAAACAATGCAAAACTGTTTGTTTGTTTTTCTTTTCCATGGACTGGAATTGCACTGAAGTAGAAAACACCATAAAAACCTTAAAGTTCTTGTCATGATTTTTCTATCAGAGTAAAACAAATTGATTGAAAAATGAGAAGCAAAAGCTTATTACATTTAAATTAAATCTAATACAACATTATTAGTTATGTAATCCCTACTACAGCTGATTGGCTGTTAGGTACTTCCTGCTAATGTTTATTGGCTGATAGATACTGATAGATACTGATAGATACAGTCTGCTAAAGCAGAGCTCCCAACCATCACAGATATTGCAAAATTCATACAGGTTGGGAGCTCTGCCCTAGAGTCCCTCCTGCTGCCTCCCCAAATATCCAATTTTCAAGAGGAATACCTAGTACTGGTTTGGCTCCTCACTTAACCCACCTGACTCTGCCGAGCCCCGTCTGCGGGCCACTCTGACTCTGTCCACTGCACACCAGCTGCCCCACCCCAAGAAAAGCCCACCTCACCCTTAATTCAGAAAGTCTCTGGGTAAATGATGAGAGTGATGTCTATTTACTGATGTAATACAGCTGTATTTGTTATATATATTTTTTTATTTTTTTGGGGGGGTGGTTACAATGTCCTTTATCATTCTTTCTAAATCTAAGTCCAGCAACAAACCTGTTTTGAGCTACACTGTTGGCCCTAACCCTGTATCTGAAAAAAGACTAATCTGATATGGTAAAGATATCTGTTTCAGATGTTAACCACTTACTGGAGTTAAAGGGACATTTTACACTCATTTTTTCTTTGCATAATTGTTTTGTAGATGATCTATTTATATAGCCCATAAAGTTTTTAAATAAATGTATAGTTTTGCTTATTTTTAAATAACATTGCTCTGATTTTCAGACTCCTAACCAAGCCCCAAAGTTTTATGTGAATACTGTCAGCTACCTTCTCCAGCTTGCTCCTGTTTGTGTAAAGGGTCTTTTCATATGCAAAAGATGGGGGAGGGGGGAGTGTCTTATTTGCCACTTGCAGTGGGCTTTCCAACTGCCTTTTCAACAGAGCCAAACTGACAGCTTCTAAGTAAGTTTTTAAACAGTTTTATACTGGATTTTTATATCCGTATCTGTGCATCTTATTCTTTATAGTAGTGTCTATTACATGCAGTTTTATGAAAAAGAGTGTATACTGTCCCTTTAAAGTTATAGTGACAGACCAAAGCAGGGGATGATAGAAATAGCTAACTGAAAATATTTTCAACATTATTCAATGAATGAATGCAAGGGAAGTGAAAGGATTAAAGACAGTAAAGGAATGAAAATATGTCTGAGATATGTTTAAGGCTATCCTGGGGATTAATTAAACCTGAGCGAAGGAAGCAAATTGGAGAACATGTATACTAGATGATCCAACAGGTTTATCTGCTGTCAAAAATGTCTCAAACAAGACACATCTTCTTAATAAAGAAAACAAGAAACAGAAGCAGACAGCAATGTAAACATGATTTAGTCCACAGATGACGAATAGCAGTTTTATTCCTTCTGAGCTGTGGGAGATAGGCCTGTTCTATTGCGTACATTTTGGGGAGGTAAAGGTCTTAAAGGGACAGTACACAGCAATTTTCATATAACTGCATATAATAGACACTACTATAAAGAAGAACAGGCACAGATACTGATCTAAAAATCCAATATAAAACCTTTTAAAAACTTACTTAAAAGCTCCGAGTTTAGTATTGTTTGCAAGGTTTGTCTAGGACATCCAGTGAAAGGGGCTGGGGAAACAAAAAGAGCAGACACTCCCCACCATGAGTATGAACAGGAGTCTGTAAACACTCGTATACATCTGACACTGTGGGGCTTGGTTAGGAATCTGAAAATCAGCATAATGTTACTTAAAAAAATAAGCAAAACTATAAAAAAATCAAAACACTACCAGATGTGCTATATAAATAGATCATCTACATAACATTTATTCAAAGAAAAATCTAGTGTACAATGTTACTTTAAGTCAGCCTGCCTCTACCATTCTACTTAAACACAAATGTCAAAATTGAACTTTCACGATTTAAAGTTTAAACAACTTTCCAATTCACTTCCATAATCAAAACCTGTAAAAATCATTGTCTATGCACACTTTCTGATGCACCAGTTCCTACTTAGCACGTGCAAGAATTCACAGTATATAGATATATGCATTTTGTGATTGGCTGGTGGATGTCATATGATGCAGGGGGAAGGAAAATGGAACTGACTTTAAAATGTGACTCATTAATTCATTACTAGCAATGTGCTGCACGTTCTTTGCAGAGTCCTCCTACTCATATACTGGAATAGTTTGTTAAAAGGTTTTGGCAATAGCACAAATAGAGGAATGATTATTTTGCATATGTTAGGTAATGTAGTGTTAGCAGTTACTTATAATTTATATTGGTTCTCTTGTGTTTAGTTGTGATTATGTTTCTCTTCTTTATAACAGTATAATGCAACAGATCAAATAAACAAAGCACTAATTATTAAATAAAACTATATGCTCCTATTTTTATTTATAATTTAGGAGTCTGGATAAAGACATTAATTTTATTACATCCAAAAAATGTGTAAACGTGTATTAAAGTTTAGCATATAGTAATTCCAAAGTTTATAGTGTACCAGTAGCATTTAGGGATAATTTTCAACTCCTGATATATATATATGGATAAAAAGAACTATGACTTACAGCGCTTTGAAGATAGTATAATGACTCTTATGGGGCCTATCTATCAAGCTCCGTATGAAGCTTGATGCCCCGTGTTTCTGGCGAGTCTTCGTCACAAAGACCGCTGCTCCATAACCCTGTCCGCCTGCTCTGAGCAGGCGGACAGGAATCGCCACAATTCAACCCGATCGAGTTCAATCGGGTTGATTGACACCTCCCTGCTGTGGCCCATTGGCCGTGAGTCTGCAGGGGGCGGCGTTGCACCAGCAGCTCTTGTGAGCTGCTGGTGCAATGCTGAATACGGAGAGCGTATTGTTCTCCGCATTCAGCGATGTCTTGCGGACCTGATCCGCACTGTCGGATCAGGTCCGCAAGACATTTGATAATTTGGCCTCTACGTGTATTATTACTAAGTCCTATTAAGACCTGTAGTGCTGCCTTAATAACTTGATAGAGTATTCTTGGCGGCCACCAAAACTACAGAGTCTGTAAGCTAAAATGAATTCAAAGATTGGTTTAGGGGCGCAAGAACAAGGCTTAGAACTGAAAGTTATTCAGTTTGTATCAGCAATACAATACAATATAAGTGATACAATGCAGTAAAATAGTATATAAAAAACTCTTAAAATATGTAAATATAAGCATAAAAGTTGATGCAACAACAAGTCCAGTGATAATAGTCCCAGAAACAATCTAAAAAAGTTCCCACGTGAAAGAAATTCTTCTAAAAGACAAACTCCAGGTAAGTTGGTGTGCCCAAAATTACCAATAAGAATAGATGAACTTCCTACTTTAAAAAAACTACCTCAATCAAAATGAGGTAAGTGCCGGCTGGTAGAAGGTCGGAATACAGGTTTTTGTCCAGTCGAAAGCTTGAATCCTTGGATTTCCAAAAACGTCACAGCAACTAGAATCCAATCACAATAGGTTAGGCCCAAATTGGAGGCAGAACAAGATTAACAGGCGAGAAGAGAGACTGAAGGTGGTGGGTCACCGCAAAGCGAAATCGTTGTGTATTGTAAAAGGGAAGAACAGTCGCAGTGTTTGGGAGGAGCCACAGGATATACGTCTTGATATGCCTGAATGGAATTGCAACTACTCTGAGAGAATAAACAAAGAGGAAATCTTTCTACAAGGGACAATGAAGGAAGCAGATCTACCTGTGGGGAAGAGCCAATGACTAGAAAGCCAACTACTTAACAATCTGTGCGGCACTTACCTCATTTTGATTGAGGTAGTTTTTTGTAAGTAGGAAATTCATCTATCCTTATTGGTCATTTTGGGTACACCAACTTACCTGGAGCTTGTCTTTCAGAAGAATTTCTTTCACGTGGGAACTTTTTTAGATTGTTTCTGGAACTATTATCACTGGACTTGTTGTTGTATCAATGTTTATGCTTATATATACATATTTGAAGAGTTTTTTTATATAATATTTTACTGCATTGTATCACTTTTATTGTATTGTATTGCTGATACAAACTGAATAATTAGTTCATTGTCTGGGCATTTTTCACTTTATTGCCCCCCCCCCCCCCCCCCCCGGAAAGATTTCTACGGATGCCCATAATTCAGGGGTAATATAAGGAAAAAAATGGATATCTGTCATTTTTTTCTGCAATTTGTTCTCCAGGTGGAGAGGAAAATCCAGGGGGTCAAATGCCCACCCCTTGTGTACACCCATCTTAACAAAACCCCTGCTTTTCAGAATCTAAAGGAAATTCTCATTGATTATAAAACTCATTCTTTTGAACAAATATAAGTGCATTGACATTGGCCATGGAGCGCTCTCTCAGATTCTAACATGCATTAGTGTTTCCTAACAAAGACCTTGTTCAGTTTGTGCGTATCTATCCCCATTAAACAGTACAGTATACTAGGTTTGTAACAGATGGGATAGGTAGTACAACATAAATACTCCTTCATATGTTACTAATCACTGGCATGTTGCTTGAGATCAACAGAAATATTATCTTTATGGCAGAAATAAATTGCCAGAAGATATATATGGAAGTGTAGAACATGGTAGACACATTACCCTAGCTAGCCAATCAATTTTAAAATAAACACAGTACTTGGATTTAGGAGCATCTACTGTGAAATAGCAGGTAATTTATATAAGGAGACATTCCCTGGCTATATTTGGTACAAGAGTGGATTCCACCTCTCACTCCTTTGTAGCTGATTTTCACCAACAAGCTAAAAAACATTAGTTATGATTGCTACCAGCACTCAAGCAATAAACTAAAATGTAATCGTTTTAAAATAAGGCTGCATTATCCAGTGAATTGTATAGAAAATACATAACAAATGTTGTTTCAGAAGTTTGGAAGATCGTACTTGATGAATATGTATGTCTTTACACCATCCAATGTATTAGTTCTTACGTACAGGCCGCTTCCCAAAAAATCAAACTAACGCAAAGTGAGAATATCAATTGTACACTACATGGGGAACAAGAATTATACTAGAATTAAAATTACATTTTCTCGTGTAAAAAATATCCAGTGTTTAGTAAATCTACGGTCCCTTCCTCTATGCAAATGGACATATCTCTCATATCCAGTGCTGTCCCTGGGCCTGGGTAACCCACAAATACAACTTTCGACCTGTTTACCTCTACCAGAGCCAGAGATTAGTGTTGTCCCGAACAGTTCGCCGGAGAACAGTTCCTGGCGAACATTGCTTGTTCGCGTCTGCCCCCTATTCGTCATCATTGAGTAAACTTTGACCCTGTATCTCACAGTCTGCAGACACATTACAGCCAATCAGCAGCAAACACTCCCTTCCAGACCCTCCCAGGTCCCGGGCAGCAGCCATTTTAGAATCATTGTGATGCAGCTTTTGAAGAGAGAGGAGGTTTAGTGTTGCAGCTCCTGATTTTATAGGGAAATTTATAGATAGGCTAGTGTATTTAGTCTCCACTACAGTCCTGAAGGACTCATCTGATCTCTGCTGTAAGGACATCACCCCAAAAAGCCCTTTTTAGGGCTACATCTTTTTTTCTGTTTTCCAGTCTTTTTTTTTTTTTTTTGCATAGAACTAGAACTCCAGTCGTTTTTTTTTTTTTACATTTGCCTGCCTGCCACCAGCCTGTGTGTGAGCCTCACAGCATATATTGTGCCCACTTGCTCACTGCCACCACTCATATCTGGTGGTGTAACATTATTTTAAATTAAAAAAAAAAAACTTTCACATTAGTTTGCTAATTGCAAGTTTAATCTAATTTTATTTTCCATTAGGCCTGTGTGCCAGGCACACAGCATATACTGTGATTAATTCCTCTGTGCCACCACTCATATCTGGTGGTCTAACATTAGTGTAAATTTAAAAAAAAAAAAAAAAACTTTTACATTAGTTTGCTAATTGCAAGTTTAATCGAATTTCATTTTCCATCAGGCCTGTGTGCCAGGCACACAGCATATACTGTGATTAATTCCTCTGTGCCACCACTCATATCTGGTGGTCTAACATTAGTGTAAATTAAGAAAGAAAAAAAAAAAAAAAAAAACTTTTACATTATTTTGCTAATTGCAAGTTTAATCGAATTTCATTTTCCATCAGGCCTGTGTGCCAGGCACACAGCATATACTGTGATTAATTCCTCTGTGCCACCACTCATATCTGGTGGTCTAACATTAGTGTAAATTAAAAAAAAAAAAAAACTTTTACATTAGTTTGCTAATTGCAAGTTTAATCGAATTTCATTTTCCATCAGGCCTGTGTGCCAGGCACACAGCATATACTGTGATTAATTCCTCTGTGCCACCACTCATATCTGGTGGTCTAATATTAGTGTAAATAAAAAATAAAAAAAAAACAAAAAAACTTTTACATTAGTTTGCTAATTTCAAGTTTAATCTAATTTCATTTTCCATCTGGCCTGTGTGCCAGGCACACAGCATATACAGTGATTAATTCCTCTGTGCCACCACTCATATCTGGTGGTCTAACATTAGTGTAAATTAAAAAAAAAACAAAAAAAAACTTTTACATTAGTTTGCTAATTGCAAGTTTAATCGAATTTCATTTTCCATCAGGCCTATGTGCCAGGCACACAGCATATACTGTGATTAATTCCTCTGTGCCACCACTCATATCTGGTGGTCTAACATTAGTGTAAATTTAAAAAAAAAAAAAAAACTTTTACATTAGTTTGCTAATTGCAAGTTTAATCGAATTTCATTTTCCATCAGGCGTGTGTGCCAGGCACACAGCATATACTGTGATTAATTCCTCTGTGCCACCACTCATATCTGGTGGTCTAATATTAGTGTAAATTAAAAAAAAAAAAAAAAAAAAAACTTTTACATTAGTTTGCTAATTTCAAGTTTAATCTAATTTCATTTTCCATCTGGCCTGTGTGCCAGGCACACAGCATATACAGTGATTAATTCCTCTGTGCCACCACTCATATCTGGTGGTCTAACATTAGTGTAAATTTAAAAAAAAACAAAAAAAAACTTTTACATTAGTTTGCTAATTGCAAGTTTAATCTAATTTCATTTTCCATCAGGCCTGTGTGCCAGGCCAACAGCAAGCATATACTGTGATTAATTCCTCTGTGCCACCACTCATATCTGGTGGTGTAAAATTATTTTCAATTTAAAAAAAAAACAACTTTTACATTAGTTTGCTAATTGCAAGTTTAATCTAATTTCATTTTCCATCAGGCCTGTGTGCCAGGCCCACAGCAAGCATATACTGTGATTAATTCCTCTGTGCTACCACTCATATCTGGTGTTGTAACCGAACATTATTGTAAATTTAAAAAAGAACTAATTTACATTAGTTTCTTAGTGTAATCTAATTTCATTTTCCATCAGGCCTGGGTCTCTCAGGCACACAGCATATACTGCTATTAATTGCTCTGTGCCACCACTCATATCTGTTGTAACATTAGTGTAAATTTGTTAAAAAAAAATGTTTACATCAGTTTGCTAGTGTTATTTCATTTTAGTTGCCAGGCCAGCCTGCCACTAGTGCCAGCCTGTGTGTCAGGCTCCCAGCATATACTGTGCCTACTTCCATCCCCAGTGCCACCACTTATATCTGTTGTAACATTAGTGTAACTTTAAAAAAAAACAAAAAACTTTTACATCAGTCTGCTATTTTTTTTTTAATTTTAGTTTCCAGGCCAGCCTGCCACTAGTGCCAGCCTGTGTGTCAGGCTCCCAGCATATACTGTGCCTACTTCCATCCCCAGTGCCACCACTTATATCTGTTGTAACATTAGTGTAACTTTTTTTAAAACATTTTTTTACATCAGTCTGCTAGTGTTTTTTTAATTTTAGTTTCCAGGCAAGCCTGCCACTAGTGCCAGCCTGTGTGTCAGGCTCCCCGCATATACTGTGCCTACTTCCATCCTCAGTGCCACCACTCATATCTTCTTCTTTAATAGTAGTGTAAGTGTACATTTTAAAAAAATAAACTTTTTGGATTGTGAAACATAAGTCTGCTTTTTTGTTTCGGGCTCACAGCGTATACTGTGCCCACTTGCCCAGTGCCAACACTCATATCTTTTTTAATAGTAGTGTAAGTGTAAATTAAAAAAAATAAACTTTTTGGATTGTGAAACATCAGTCTGCTATTTTGTTTCAGGCTCACAGCGTATACTGTGCCCACTTGCCCAGTGGCACCACTCATATTTTGTTTAATAGTAGTGTAAGTCTACATAAAAAAAAAAAATGACAGGCAGAGGCAGGCCACCCCGCAGGGGCCGTCGTGGTTGTGGCGCTGTTATTCCCTTTGGCCATAGAATAATGCCCAGTGTTAGGGCACGTACCATGAACCCAAAAAGTTCTGATGAAATAGTTGACTTTATAACACAGGACGCCCAATCTGCTACAGCTTCCGCTCGTAACCTTGACGCACCATCCACCTCCAGCATAGCTTCGGGCAACTCAAATGTATATTGCATCTATTGATCTATGTAATTCGTATCTATCAAATGTATATTGCATCTATTGATCTATGTAATTTGTATCTATCATATGTATATTGCATCTATTGAGCAATGTAATCTATGTATCTATCTATCAAATCTATCTATCTCGTGGTTGTGCAAATGGACTGTTTGCAGTTGTTTGCGGTGCACGGGGAGTTTGGTCTGTCACTGTGAAGCGGGCGTAACCCTTACACTACCTGATCGATTCAACATCATACCTGATGTTTTAAAGTATGTTATTCCAAACAATTTAGGAATGTTAGGTGATCTAGGCCCTTTATGGGTTAAAACCAGACTCTGCATCAACTATGTAATTTTCCATGGGAGTTTTTCCATGGATCCCCCTCCAGCATGCCACAGTCCAGGTGTTAGTACCCTTGAAACAACTTTTCCATCACTATTGTTGCCAGAAAGAGTCCTTGTGGGTTTTAAAGTTCGCCAGCCTATTGAAGTCAATGGCGGTTCGCGCGGTTCGCCGGTTCGTGAACAATAGCGGAAGTTCGAGTCCGCAGTTCACGAACCGAAATTTTTAAGTTCGCGACATCACTACCAGAGATGTAATTTTCTTACAAAAGAAGCAATAGAAATGCATGCCTTTCATATTACATCATTCTTACATCTAAATTGTACAGCATAGACTGAAGCAGAGCATAATTGGCACAAATTGTCTATCCTAAGTGACTGTCATTCCAAAAATGAAACACTTTTTTTTTTTTTTTTTTTTAAACAAGACCTGTTGGATTTTTATATTTCTATTACTGGGATGATTGATATCTAGAAAGGCAGCATTCTGAGATACTTTTTTAAAAGGTATCATATTAAATCAAAGAACAAAAAAAGTAATCAAAACAAAACTTATAGTTGACTTCACCAGTCCCTGGTAGTACATGTATCTTCATTTGACAAAAGTCATTACGCAGGGGCATATGTCTTGGCATATTAATTACATGCAGTTATATGAACATTGGTGTATACTGTCCCTTTAAGGTGAAAAGTAACCCTCACATTCCTCACATTTTTTTTGAGTAGATGTAAAGGAGACAGTGGGGGGGGGGGGAGGTGTATTGTGTTAGAGACAAGAGAATTCTTGGTTGTGGATAGTTTGTTGGCTTGAAAAGGGGTCTGTGGAAGAAAGTCTCATAAGACCGCTGTTCCTTAACTCGTCCAACACCTCTGAGGCGGCAGACAGCAATCAGCCCGATCAGATGTGATCGGGTTGATTGACACCCCCTGCTAGCGTCCGATTGTCCGCAAATGTGCAGGGGGCAGCATTGCACAAGCATTTCACTAGAAATGCTTGTTGTCACGCCACGCTGCTCTAGTCGTTGCGAAGGGCGCGGCATCTCCTTCCCTGCTCATTCTCTGGCGCGAATCCTGCGCCTATGGAAGTCACTCAGAACGATCTATCACTGCCCAAGTATAGATTTTACTTTGTGTGCTCCTGGGTGTGATAGATCGTTACTACTGTATTGCCTTTATGTGTTTGAACCCTGCCTGTCTGACTTCTCTGCCTGTTATACTCTTAAATTGCTGGATTGATAAACTGCTGCTGAACTCTGCCTGTCTGACTACTCTGCCTGCTTAACCCCTAAATTGCTGGATTGATATACTGCTGCTGAACTCTGCCTCTCTGACAAATCTGCCTGTTTTACCCCTGTTGTTCTGGATTGCCTCTTTGTTGCCGAACCCTGCCTGTCTGACCATTCTAGTGGTGTGCCCTTGGACTGCTTTACCATTGCCAAACCCTGCCTGTCTGACCATTCTAGTGATTTGCCTTGGACTGCTCTGCCATTGCCGCTGGGGACTGTCCTGCCTGTGGTGAGTGCCGCTCTCCTCATCTTACTAACTTTCTCTGCTTCAGGATATTCCCTATCATTCCAGCTCGACGTCGGGATAACAAGACTACTGACTGAGTTCGGTCTGATAGAGTAGCCCCTTAATGACCACAATGTACCCTGTATGTCAGGCTTTGTGGAATAGAGCAGTCTCAACGCTGGTGGCAAGACCGTGCTATAAAACAATCAAGTCCCAAAAAAAGGCCAGTGACATACAGGGTACGTCGTTGGTCCTTAAGGGGGTAGTATCCCACGAGCATTACACTTGTGCAATGATAAATGCTGACAGCATATGTTGTTGGCATTTATCGATGTCCGGCCACACATTAGTAAATCAGCCCCTAAAAGAGAACGTGAACAGTGTGTGGGGGGACGACACGCAACAGCAAAGGATACTGTATACTTACTGTAGTTTACCTTATCCTGCTACATGCTACACATTAATAAATTAGATCAGTGTAGGAGCATATTTATTTCTGGCTCTAATTCATCACAGCAGACCTGCTATACATAAATTTAACAAGTAGAGAACCTGTTCACCAGCAATCATCACTTGATATGCAGCATCATGGGGCAAAATGTAAGCTCTCTAGTGCACAAGCACCCCCTGCGCACAAGCAACTTTGCTTGTCAATCACCCCTAACAAGAGAGTGTTGAGGTGACTTACCTCACAATCTCTGAGGTGGCTGAACAAATAAGGAAACGGTTTTGCTTCCTAAATTTGTGGTTGCAGTCTTGCTCATGTGAGCCTGTACTGCAAAGCCTTAACTGCAGCTTAATAAATATTCCATTTAGATGAGTTTAATAGGGTATCACTGGACTGTTTTCAAAATCAAGCAAATATTACTAACTAGTAACAAAAAACTACATTTTTTTTGTTTTGTTTTACTTTTTAACAGTTCCCTTTGCCCTATTTAATGCTTATATAAACATATTTAAATGCCCCTTTAAAAAGTGAAAAAATACTCCAGTCCTACAACCTTGACAGATAGTGCTGGATACATCATGTTGGACACAGTAGATGTTATGCACAGAATCTACTGGCAAACTCTAGAAATGGCACTGATAGAACAATCTCTTCCAAGAGACCTGCCAGCCAGATGAATTCACTTTCGACCTGTTTACTCCTACCAGAGCCAGAGATTAGTGTTGTCCCGAACAGTTCGCCGGAGAACAGTTCCTGGCGAACATTGCTTGTTCGCGTCTGCCCCCTATTCGTCATCATTGAGTAAACTTTGACCCTGTATCTCACAGTCTGCAGACACATTACAGCCAATCAGCAGCAAACACTCCCTTCCAGACCCTCCCAGGTCCCGGGCAGCAGCCATTTTAGAATCATTGTGATGCAGCTTTTGAAGAGAGAGGAGGTTTAGTGTTGCAGCTCCTGATTTTATAGGGAAATTTATAGATAGGCTAGTGTATTTAGTCTCCACTACAGTCCTGAAGGACTCATCTGATCTCTGCTGTAAGGACATCACCCCAAAAAGCCCTTTTTAGGGCTACATCTTTTTTTCTGTTTTCCAGTCTTTTTTTTTTTTTTTTTTGCATAGAACTAGAACTCCAGTCGTTTTTTTTTTTTTACATTTGCCTGCCTGCCACCAGCCTGTGTGTGAGCCTCACAGCATATATTGTGCCCACTTGCTCACTGCCACCACTCATATCTGGTGGTGTAACATTATTTTAAATTAAAAAAAAAAAACTTTCACATTAGTTTGCTAATTGCAAGTTTAATCTAATTTTATTTTCCATTAGGCCTGTGTGCCAGGCACACAGCATATACTGTGATTAATTCCTCTGTGCCACCACTCATATCTGGTGGTCTAACATTAGTGTAAATTTAAAAAAAAAAAAAAAAAACTTTTACATTAGTTTGCTAATTGCAAGTTTAATCGAATTTCATTTTCCATCAGGCCTGTGTGCCAGGCACACAGCATATACTGTGATTAATTCCTCTGTGCCACCACTCATATCTGGTGGTCTAACATTAGTGTAAATTAAGAAAGAAAAAAAAAAAAAAAAAACTTTTACATTAGTTTGCTAATTGCAAGTTTAATCGAATTTCATTTTCCATCAGGCCTGTGTGCCAGGCACACAGCATATACTGTGATTAATTCCTCTGTGCCACCACTCATATCTGGTGGTCTAACATTAGTGTAAATTAAAAAAAAAAAAAAACTTTTACATTAGTTTGCTAATTGCAAGTTTAATCGAATTTCATTTTCCATCAGGCCTGTGTGCCAGGCACACAGCATATACTGTGATTAATTCCTCTGTGCCACCACTCATATCTGGTGGTCTAATATTAGTGTAAATAAAAAAAAAAAAAAAAAAAAAAAAAACTTTTACATTAGTTTGCTAATTTCAAGTTTAATCTAATTTCATTTTCCATCTGGCCTGTGTGCCAGGCACACAGCATATACAGTGATTAATTCCTCTGTGCCACCACTCATATCTGGTGGTCTAACATTAGTGTAAATTAAAAAAAAAACAAAAAAAAACTTTTACATTAGTTTGCTAATTGCAAGTTTAATCGAATTTCATTTTCCATCAGGCCTATGTGCCAGGCACACAGCATATACTGTGATTAATTCCTCTGTGCCACCACTCATATCTGGTGGTCTAACATTAGTGTAAATTTAAAAAAAAAAAAAAAACTTTTACATTAGTTTGCTAATTGCAAGTTTAATCGAATTTCATTTTCCATCAGGCGTGTGTGCCAGGCACACAGCATATACTGTGATTAATTCCTCTGTGCCACCACTCATATCTGGTGGTCTAATATTAGTGTAAATTAAAAAAAAAAAAAAAAAAAAAAACTTTTACATTAGTTTGCTAATTTCAAGTTTAATCTAATTTCATTTTCCATCTGGCCTGTGTGCCAGGCACACAGCATATACAGTGATTAATTCCTCTGTGCCACCACTCATATCTGGTGGTCTAACATTAGTGTAAATTTAAAAAAAAACAAAAAAAAACTTTTACATTAGTTTGCTAATTGCAAGTTTAATCTAATTTCATTTTCCATCAGGCCTGTGTGCCAGGCCAACAGCAAGCATATACTGTGATTAATTCCTCTGTGCCACCACTCATATCTGGTGGTGTAAAATTATTTTCAATTTAAAAAAAAACAACTTTTACATTAGTTTGCTAATTGCAAGTTTAATCTAATTTCATTTTCCATCAGGCCTGTGTGCCAGGCCCACAGCAAGCATATACTGTGATTAATTCCTCTGTGCTACCACTCATATCTGGTGTTGTAACCGAACATTATTGTAAATTTAAAAAAGAACTAATTTACATTAGTTTCTTAGTGTAATCTAATTTCATTTTCCATCAGGCCTGGGTCTCTCAGGCACACAGCATATACTGCTATTAATTGCTCTGTGCCACCACTCATATCTGTTGTAACATTAGTGTAAATTTAAAAAAAAACAAAAAACTTTTACATCAGTCTGCTATTTTTTTTTTAATTTTAGTTTCCAGGCCAGCCTGCCACTAGTGCCAGCCTGTGTGTCAGGCTCCCAGCATATACTGTGCCTACTTCCATCCCCAGTGCCACCACTTATATCTGTTGTAACATTAGTGTAACTTTAAAAAAAAACAAAAAACTTTTACATCAGTCTGCTATTTTTTTTTTAATTTTAGTTTCCAGGCCAGCCTGCCACTAGTGCCAGCCTGTGTGTCAGGCTCCCAGCATATACTGTGCCTACTTCCATCCCCAGTGCCACCACTTATATCTGTTGTAACATTAGTGTAACTTTTTTTAAAACATTTTTTTACATCAGTCTGCTAGTGTTTTTTTAATTTTAGTTTCCAGGCAAGCCTGCCACTAGTGCCAGCCTGTGTGTCAGGCTCCCCGCATATACTGTGCCTACTTCCATCCTCAGTGCCACCACTCATATCTTCTTCTTTAATAGTAGTGTAAGTGTACATTTTAAAAAAATAAACTTTTTGGATTGTGAAACATAAGTCTGCTTTTTTGTTTCGGGCTCACAGCGTATACTGTGCCCACTTGCCCAGTGCCAACACTCATATCTTTTTTAATAGTAGTGTAAGTGTAAATTAAAAAAAATAAACTTTTTGGATTGTGAAACATCAGTCTGCTATTTTGTTTCAGGCTCACAGCGTATACTGTGCCCACTTGCCCAGTGGCACCACTCATATTTTGTTTAATAGTAGTGTAAGTCTACATAAAAAAAAAAAATGACAGGCAGAGGCAGGCCACCCCGCAGGGGCCGTCGTGGTTGTGGCGCTGTTATTCCCTTTGGCCATAGAATAATGCCCAGTGTTAGGGCACGTACCATGAACCCAAAAAGTTCTGATGAAATAGTTGACTTTATAACACAGGACACCCAATCTGCTACAGCTTCCGCTCGTAACCTTGACGCACCATCCACCTCCAGCATAGCTTCGGGCAACTCAAATGTATATTGCATCTATTGATCTATGTAATTCGTATCTATCAAATGTATATTGCATCTATTGATCTATGTAATTTGTATCTATCATATGTATATTGCATCTATTGAGCAATGTAATCTATGTATCTATCTATCAAATCTATCTATCTCGTGGTTGTGCAAATGGACTGTTTGCGGTTGTTTGCGGTGCACGGGGAGTTTGGTCTGTCACTGTGAAGCGCGCGTAACCCTTACACTACCTGATCGATTCAACATCATACCTGATGTTTTAAAGTATGTTATTCCAAACAATTTAGGAATGTTAGGTGATCTAGGCCCTTTATGGGTTAAAACCAGACTCTGCATCAACTATGTAATTTTCCATGGGAGTTTTTCCATGGATCCCCCTCCAGCATGCCACAGTCCAGGTGTTAGTACCCTTGAAACAACTTTTCCATCACTATTGTTGCCAGAAAGAGTCCTTGTGGGTTTTAAAGTTCGCCAGCCTATTGAAGTCAATGGCGGTTCGCGCGGTTCGCCGGTTCGTGAACAATAGCGGAAGTTCGAGTCCGCAGTTCACGAACCGAAATTTTTAAGTTCGCGACATCACTACCAGAGATGTAATTTTCTTACAAAAGAAGCAATAGAAATGCATGCCTTTCATATTACATCATTCTTACATCTAAATTGTACAGCATAGACTGAAGCAGAGCATAATTGGCACAAATTGTCTATCCTAAGTGACTGTCATTCCAAAAATGAAACACTTTTTTTTTTTTTTTTTTTTAAACAAGACCTGTTGGATTTTTATATTTCTATTACTGGGATGATTGATATCTAGAAAGGCAGCATTCTGAGATACTTTTTTAAAAGGTATCATATTAAATCAAAGAACAAAAAAAGTAATCAAAACAAAACTTATAGTTGACTTCACCAGTCCCTGGTAGTACATGTATCTTCATTTGACAAAAGTCATTACGCAGGGGCATATGTCTTGGCATATTAATTACATGCAGTTATATGAACATTGGTGTATACTGTCCCTTTAAGGTGAAAAGTAACCCTCACATTCCTCACATTTTTTTTGAGTAGATGTAAAGGAGACAGTGGGGGGGGGGGGGGGAGGTGTATTGTGTTAGAGACAAGAGAATTCTTGGTTGTGGATAGTTTGTTGGCTTGAAAAGGGGTCTGTGGAAGAAAGTCTCATAAGACCGCTGTTCCTTAACTCGTCCAACACCTCTGAGGCGGCAGACAGCAATCAGCCCGATCAGATGTGATCGGGTTGATTGACACCCCCTGCTAGCGTCCGATTGTCCGCAAATGTGCAGGGGGCAGCATTGCACAAGCATTTCACTAGAAATGCTTGTTGTCACGCCACGCTGCTCTAGTCGTTGCGAAGGGCGCGGCATCTCCTTCCCTGCTCATTCTCTGGCGCGAATCCTGCGCCTATGGAAGTCACTCAGAACGATCTATCACTGCCCAAGTATAGATTTTACTTTGTGTGCTCCTGGGTGTGATAGATCGTTACTACTGTATTGCCTTTATGTGTTTGAACCCTGCCTGTCTGACTTCTCTGCCTGTTATACTCTTAAATTGCTGGATTGATAAACTGCTGCTGAACTCTGCCTGTCTGACTAC
This sequence comes from Bombina bombina, assembly GCF_027579735.1. Lineage (NCBI taxonomy): Eukaryota > Metazoa > Chordata > Amphibia > Anura > Bombinatoridae > Bombina > Bombina bombina. The sequence goes on along the minus strand of NC_069499.1, from coordinate 301,149,828 downwards.
TCTGCCTGCTTAACCCCTAAATTGCTGGATTGATATACTGCTGCTGAACTCTGCCTCTCTGACAAATCTGCCTGTTTTACCCCTGTTGTTCTGGATTGCCTCTTTGTTGCCGAACCCTGCCTGTCTGACCATTCTAGTGGTGTGCCCTTGGACTGCTTTACCATTGCCAAACCCTGCCTGTCTGACCATTCTAGTGATTTGCCTTGGACTGCTCTGCCATTGCCGCTGGGGACTGTCCTGCCTGTGGTGAGTGCCGCTCTCCTCATCTTACTAACTTTCTCTGCTTCAGGATATTCCCTATCATTCCAGCTCGACGTCGGGATAACAAGACTACTGACTGAGTTCGGTCTGATAGAGTAGCCCCTTAATGACCACAATGTACCCTGTATGTCAGGCTTTGTGGAATAGAGCAGTCTCAACGCTGGTGGCAAGACCGTGCTATAAAACAATCAAGTCCCAAAAAAAGGCCAGTGACATACAGGGTACGTCGTTGGTCCTTAAGGGGGTAGTATCCCACGAGCATTACACTTGTGCAATGATAAATGCTGACAGCGTATGTTGTTGGCATTTATCGATGTCCGGCCACACATTAGTAAATCAGCCCCTAAAAGAGAACGTGAACAGTGTGTGGGGGGACGACACGCAACAGCAAAGGATACTGTATACTTACTGTAGTTTACCTTATCCTGCTACATGCTACACATTAATAAATTAGATCAGTGTAGGAGCATATTTATTTCTGGCTCTAATTCATCACAGCAGACCTGCTATACATAAATTTAACAAGTAGAGAACCTGTTCACCAGCAATCATCACTTGATATGCAGCATCATGGGGCAAAATGTAAGCTCTCTAGTGCACAAGCACCCCCTGCGCACAAGCAACTTTGCTTGTCAATCACCCCTAACAAGAGAGTGTTGAGGTGACTTACCTCACAATCTCTGAGGTGGCTGAACAAATAAGGAAACGGTTTTGCTTCCTAAATTTGTGGTTGCAGTCTTGCTCATGTGAGCCTGTACTGCAAAGCCTTAACTGCAGCTTAATAAATATTCCATTTAGATGAGTTTAATAGGGTATCACTGGACTGTTTTCAAAATCAAGCAAATATTACTAACTAGTAACAAAAAACTACATTTTTTTTGTTTTGTTTTACTTTTTAACAGTTCCCTTTGCCCTATTTAATGCTTATATAAACATATTTAAATGCCCCTTTAAAAAGTGAAAAAATACTCCAGTCCTACAACCTTGACAGATAGTGCTGGATACATCATGTTGGACACAGTAGATGTTATGCACAGAATCTACTGGCAAACTCTAGAAATGGCACTGATAGAACAATCTCTTCCAAGAGACCTGCCAGCCAGATGAATTCATGGATTAATCAGTGCTTTTAGCATGTTGAAGATTAACCCTCAACAGCCTGTTATATACAAAATTTGTGTCTGTAGCTCTTGTGATCCCTCAGCTTACTGATTGGTGTATCCTACAAACCCAGAACATGTCAATATACACCTTCTAGAATGCTGACATCAAATTGCTGGAAATCCCATCATGCAGTAATGACATTATTTGACTTTTGTAGGAAATATAACAGCATGGTTCAGGTGACAAGAACTAATGCACAACACATACTACTGTATATCCCTTGCCTGCCTTTTTGTAAGGGGCGGTTCTAGACTACAGAATTGGGGTGGGTGGAAAAAAAAAAAAGAGAGACCATAAAGCTTAATACCAAAATTACAGAGGTCGTGGGGGGGACACCCTAAAAGAGGGTCTGGCAGAGACTTCATCTTCTTCAGCTTGTTCCTACATTTCACTTGTTGTGAAATCCCCCTATCTCCCTTACTCTCCCTACAGTACATGCAAAACAAACCAGGCAAATTCAGGGCAGCTGGCACCTTTTAGGTGTTTGGGGGTGATAAAAGGGACATATAACACCACCTCCCCCCCAGAAACGTTACTGTTTTTGGTACTTAACTTGACTGAAGTAATGGAAAAGTAGATTATGTGTATTTACAGAAATTACATCTGAAATGGTAAATAATGGCTCTTTAAAATAAAAACTGGGGCTTTTAAAAAAAAAAAAAAAATGTATTTATGGCTATATATGTGTTATATTAATGTTAATGATACCTGTCATTCTCCTCCCTAAGTTAAGCAGGGAACAAAAGACCAGCTCTGATGGGTTGTAACATTTATTTTTTTATCTCCTTTGTGCGGAGATGCACAATAAGCAAATGAACAAACAAGAAGCTGGATGCCAAGGATGATTTAATACAAGCCAGAGACTTAGACTGATTTTATACATTGTGTATCCCTGGTGGAGAGAAAAATGATTCATGCACTGTCCTCCTTCACAGCCTGTCAGTTTTATTTATTTAATTGTATTTGTTTAACTTTATTTTAAGAAAAAAATGAAAAGTTTCAGGAAAGAAAAACGCTGTAATTTAGAATGGAAAGATACTATATATATTTCAGCAACAGAACGACCCACAGGCTAATAAGACAAACTACTGCACATGCATATACAGGAGTCTTTAAAGACATGGTTTCTAATGTTTAACCTGTCACTAGACAGTTGGGTAGATTTAATAAATGGCGAGCAGACATGATTTGCTTTAGTGAATCATGTCTGTCCGACATCTATAAATGCCGACAGCAAATGCTGTCGGCATTTATCATTGCACAAGCATTTCTGGTGAGCCGCCCCCTGCACATTAACAGCCTATCAGCCGCTAGCAGGGGATCTTAATCATGCTGATCGTATATGATCAGTATGATTGCAGTCTGCCACCTCAGAGGTGGTGGACGGGTTAAGGAGCAGTGGTCTTATGACCTTTTTTTCTTAAATCCTGATTCCAAATAAATCGGCCCTATAACATTTTGCTGAGTATAATAGAAAAAAAAATGATTTCACATAATTAAAAATATATAATACATATAACTGTACAGTAATAATATTGCCTATGTTCCAGTGTTAATTCCGTCGACTAAAACTAGACTAAAATGACAATAAAACTAAAGAAAATCTGATGACTAAAATACAACTAAAACGGCATTTTAGTCAAAAGACAATGGCCCCTAGTTATCAAGCCGTCAACCTCAAATACGCTGGAATTCCGCAGCGTATTTGTGGCGAGGCTGATTCGCCTTAGTTATCAAGCCCTAGATACCGGCAAAAGTAGAATTTAGTGACGTACGCTTCGATCTGCCGGACTCAGTCCGACACAGATCGATTCTTACGTCACTCCAGATGTTCCGCACACAAGTGCGGCACTATCTGACTTCTTTTGCTAGTTATTAAAAAACTAGCAGGTACGCTGGGCACTTTTCCAGGGAGGTGGCGGATCCCATAGGAATCAATGGGAGTCTGACCATAGCGAAAGTTCATGTTCGCTGCTGCCCGACATCCCATTGATTCCTATGGGAGCTGTCTACACCTAACACCCTAACATGTACCCCGAGTCTAAACACCCCTAATCTGTCCCCCCTACACCGCCACAACTAAATAAATGTATTAACCCCTAAACCGCCGCTCCTGGAGCCCGCCGCCACTATAATAAATATGTTAACCCCTAAACCGCCACTCCCGGACCCTGCTGCAACCTATATTAAACTTATTAACCCCTAATCTGCCCCCCCCCTACACCGTTGCCACCTATAATAAATTTATTAACCCCTATCCTGCCCCCCCTACACCGCCGCCACTGTAATAAAATTATTAACCCCTAAACCTAAGTCTAACCCTAACCCTAACACCCCCCTAACTTAAATATTAATTAAATAAATCTAAATAATATTTCTCTTATTAACTAAATTAATCCTATTTAAAACTAAATACTTACCTTTAAAATAAACCCTAATATAGCTACAATATAAAAAATTATTATATTGTAGCTATTTTAGGATTTATTTTACCGGCATCTTTCAATTTATTTTAACTAGGTACAATAGCTATTAAATAGTTATTAACTATTTAATAGCTACCTAGCTAAAATAAAGAGAAAGTTACCTGTAAAATAAAAACTAACCTAAGTTACAATTACACCTAACACTACACTATACTTTAATAAATTATTCCTATTTAAAACTAAATACTTACCTGTAATATAAACCCTAAGATAGCTACAATATAATTAATAATTACATTGTAGCTATTTTAGGGTTTATATTTATTTTACAGGTAACTTTGTATTTATTTTAGCTAGTTAGAATAGTTATCAAATACTTATTAACTATTTAATAACTACCTAGCTAAAAGAAATACAAAATTACCTGTAAAATAAATCCTAACCTAAGTTACAATTAAACCTAACACTACACTATCATTAAATTAATTAAATAAATTAGCTACAAATAACTACAATTAAATTCAATTAAATAAACTAACTAAAGTACAAAAAATAAAAAAAGCTAAGTTACAAAAAATAAAAAAAATAAGTTACAAACATTTCAAAAATATTACAACAATTTTAAGCTACTTACACCTAATCTAAGCCCCCTAATAAAATAACAAAGACCCCCAAAATAAAAAAATGTCCTATCCTATTCTAAATTAAAAAGTTACCAGCTCTTTTACCTTACCAGCCCTTAAAAGGGCCTTTGCGGGGAATGCCCCAAAAAATTCTGCTCTTTTGCCTGTAAAATAAAAATACAACCCCCCCAACATTAAAACCCACCACCCACATACCCCTAATCTAACCCAAACCCCCCTTAAATAAACCTAACACTACCTCGCTGAAGATCATCCTACCTTGAGTCGTCTTCAGTCAGCCGACCACCGATTGAACCGAAGAGGAGATCCGGAGCGGCAGAAGTCATCATCCAAGGGGCGCTGAAGAAGTCTTCCATCCGATGAAGTCATCATCCAGGCGGCGCTGAAGAGGTCTTCCAACCGGGCGATGTGTTCTTCCAAGCGGCATCTTCAATCTTCTTTCTTCCGCATCCATCTTCATCCCGCCGACGCGGAACATCCTTCTTCCCCGACGGACTAACGATGAATGAAGGTTCCTTTAAGGGACGTCATCCAAGATGGCGTCCCTTCAATTCCGATTGGCTGATAGGATTCTATCAGCAAATCGGAATTAAGGTAGGAAAAATCTGCTGATGCTATCAGCCAATCAGATTGAAGTTCAATCCGATTGGCTGATTCAATCAGCCAATCAGATTTTTCCTACCTTAATTCCGATTGGCTGATAGAATCCTATTGCCCCGTACTTGGTGCGCAGCTTTTTGACAGCTTTTTTGATAACTTAGGCGAAATTTTGAAAGTCCGCGGCGGCAATGGTAGGCGAGCTTAGGCGGGCGTATTGAACCGGCGAAGGCAGGTAAAGTAGACGGCTTGATAACTACCCCCCTATGACTAAAACTAAGTCAAAATGACATTTTAGTCAAAAGACAATGATTAAAACTAAATCAAAATTTGCTGACAAAAACATTTTATGCAAGGTGTTATAATCAATCCATATCTAATTACTGCTCTTTTGTCAAATTTACGAAACTTAATTTTATTAAATTTTAAGATAAAGACATGTTATATACCACAACAGTTAAATCTGTTGAATCTGTATTGCATGTTCAAACCTTAATACCATAATAATAAACCTATACTGCAGGAGTATATAATGAGTTTGAAAGTTCTAGAGCAGTGCTAATATCATTGCCGAAAATGTTTCAAATCTGTGAACAATCGATTGATTCTTCCTATAGAAATAATCATAACGCACGAATATGGGTTTAAAGAATGCTGTGCTAGCTGCAGAAACTTTTTGTTGTAATATGTGCAATACAGACAATACAGTTTACAGTATTGTTTTTTTATATTTTAAAGTTGCATTTCTGTTTGTTTATGAAACTTGATTTTATTTCATTTTAAGTTTAATAAAGACGTTATATATCACAACATCTAAATCTGTGTCTGTATTGCATGTTTAAACCTTAATACCATAAATAACAACAAGTGTTATGTTTACTCCTGGAGTATTAATGAGTTTGGAAATTATAGAGAAATGCTTAAATAATGCATTACACTTTAACTAAACTCCTTAGATTTTAGTCGACTAAAATCTACTGAAGATTTAGTCGACTAAAACTAGACTAAAACTAAAACAATTCAGATTACTAAAATACGACTAAAACTAATGGCATTTTAGTCAAAAAACGAAAACTAAGACTAAATCGAAATTTGCCGTCAAAATTAACACTGGTGCGTTCCAACAGACTTTATAAATTGGTTGAAATCTGGTATATAAATGTGCAAAAAGAAACTGCTGTGATGTGTTAAATAATTTTATTATTGCACTATTGCTTGCATATAACTGTGTGTTTAACCCCTGAAAAGGTATTACACAATACATATAAAATTGGCTCCAGAGCAGCAAAGCACTACTGAGACCTGAACACATGGTGAGCCAATGGCAAAAGGCATATGTGTGTAGCCATCAACCACCAGCTAGCTACCAAAAGTGTTGCTCCTGAGCCTCTCTAGGCATGCTCTTCAACAAAGAATAACAATAGAATTAATTTAATTTGATAGCAGAAGTACATTGAAATGTTTCTTAAAATTGTATGCTCTATTTGAATCATGAAAGTTAATTTTGACTTTCACGTCACTTAAATAACAAAATATCAATGCAGAATGTCAAAATTTGAAGTAGAGTTGTATAGTCCTATTTGAGTTATTCAGTTGAGAAAAGCAGTGTTGTTTTTTCCCTTCATTTATCAATAGAAGAACATTTAGCCAAGCCTATAGCCCAAACATTTGTCAGGGAAACTGATTATACTGGTCCACAGTACCCAACTCCCAAGTCAGTCACAGTGGCACCTCTACATAACTAGAGCTGTGACACAGCACCTCACTGTCACTGCACACACTGTACTCTTACTGTCACTGCACACACTACATAGGGTTGCCACTTGTTTGGGAATGACCCGGACAGTTTGGGTTTTCTATTTGTGTTTCAGGGTTTGGTGGGAAAGAGCCTTAGCCAAAAAAGTGACATTGTGCTTTTGCAACATAGTGTAATTCCTACAGTTATTTCTCTCTTGCGTGTGTATGTCTTTGTATGGAAGTGTGTCTGTAAGTCTATTTGTGTGTGAGAGGGTGTGTGTAATTTTGTCTGTCAGTGTACGACTGTGAGAGAGAGTATGTGTGTGTGTGAGAGTGTGAGCGTTTATTAGTGTGTGTGAGGGTGTGAATGTGTGTGAGAGAGTGTGTGTGTGTGAAGTAGAGAGTATAACAGTGTGAGTGTGAATATCTATGTGTGATTTTGTGTTTATGTGAAATTATACATAGTGGTCTAGATTACAAGTGGCTCGATAACGTTAGCGCATGCAATATATTGAGATATTGCGCCAGCATTAACTTGCTTTGATGCTAAATGTTGACAGTAAATATGGCCACATGAGTAAATTAAACTTGTGCTTGTCGGGTTAGCGTGACTGAAGTCTTTGCGTAAAGAGCTAGGGCTAAATAAAAAGTTGTACCAAACACAACATAAAAACATTAAAATAAAGTGTTACACTAATATATACAATAACAAAAAATATTCATATAAATATTAAAAATAAAAAATGTATAAGAGTTAAAAGGTATATAGTAGATGACAAGGTGTTTGAATGGAAACTGCTATAATGTATATATACATATCTAAATATGTGTTTGTATGTATATACATATATGTGTATATATGTGTATGTATGTTTATATGTATATATTTGTACGTATATACATAAATACACATATTAACACATATATACACATTTGTATACATATGTATATATACTTTGGAGCCCCCTTTCCACTTAAAGGGACAGTCTAGGCCAAAATAAACTTTCGTGATTCAGATAGAGCATGTATGGAAGTGTGTCTGTAAGTCTATTTGTGTGTGAGAGGGTGTGTGTAATTCTGTCTGTCAGTGTACGACTGTGAGAGTATGTGTGTGTGTTAGAGTGTGAGCGTGTGTGTGAGAGAGTGTGTGTGTGAAGTAGAGAGAGTGTGACAGTGTGAGTGTGAATATCTATGTGTGATTTTGTGTTTATGTGAATTTATACATAGTGGTCTAGATTACAAGTGATTTGATAACGTTAGCGCATGCAAGATATTGAGATATTGCGCCAGCATTAACTTGCGCTGATGTTAAACGTTGACAGTAAACATGGCCGCATGAGTAAATTAAACTTGTGCTTATCGGGTTAGCGTGACTGAAGTCTTTGCGTAAAGAGCTAGGGCTAAATAAAAAGTTGTACCAAACACAACATAAATACATTAAAATAAAGTGTTACACTCATATATACACTAACAAAAAATATTCATATAAATATTACAAATAAAAAATGTATAAGAGTTAAAAGGTATATATTAGATGACAAGGTATTTGAATGGAAACTGCTATAATGTATATATACATACATATACTTATCTAAATATGTGTATGTATGTACAGGGAGTGCAGAATTATTAGGTAAATGAGTATTTTGACCACATCATCCTCTTTATGCATGTTGTCTTACTCCAAGCTGTATAGGCTCGAAAGCCTACTACCAATTAAGCATATTAGGTGATGTGCATCTCTGTAATGAGAAGGGGTGTGGTCTAATGACATCAACACCCTATATCAGGTGTGCATAATTATTAGGCAACTTCCTTTCCTTTGGCAAAATGGGTCAAAAGAAGGACTTGACAGGCTCAGAAAAGTCAAAAATAGTGAGATATCTTGCAGAGGGATGCAGCACTCTTAAAATTGCAAAGCTTCTGAAGCGTAATCATCGAACAATCAAGCGTTTCATTCAAAATAGTCAACAGGGTCGCAAGTGGAAAAACCAAGGCGCAAAATAACTGCCCATGAACTGAGAAAAGTCAAGCGTGCAGCTGCCAAGATGCCACTTGCCACCAGTTTGGCCATATTTCAGAGCTGCAACATCACTGGAGTGCCCAAAAGCACAAGGTGTGCAATACTCAGAGACATGGCCAAGGTAAGAAAGGCTGAAAGACGACCACCACTGAACAAGACACACAAGCTGAAACGTCAAGACTGGGCCAAGAAATATCTCAAGACTGATTTTTCTAAGGTTTTATGGACTGATGAAATGAGAGTGAGTCTTGATGGGCCAGATGGATGGGCCCGTGGCTGGATTGGTAAAGGGCAGAGAGCTCCAGTCCGACTCAGACGCCAGCAAGGTGGAGGTGGAGTACTGGTTTGGGCTGGTATCATGAAAGATGAGCTTGTGGGGCCTTTTCGGGTTGAAGATGGAGTCAAGCTCAACTCCCAGTCCTACTGCCAGTTTCTGGAAGACACCTTCTTCAAGCAGTGGTACAGGAAGAAGTCTGCATCCTTCAAGAAAAACATGATTTTCATGCAGGACAATGCTCCATCACACGCGTCCAAGTACTCCACAGCGTGGCTGGCAAGAAAGGGTATAAAAGAAGAAAATCTAATGACATGGCCTCCTTGTTCACCTGATCTGAACCCCATTGAGAACCTGTGGTCCATCATCAAATGTGAGATTTACAAGGAGGGAAAACAGTACACCTCTCTGAACAGTGTCTGGGAGGCTGTGGTTGCTGCTGCACGCAATGTTGATGGTGAACAGATCAAAACACTGACAGAATCCATGGATGGCAGGCTTTTGAGTGTCCTTGCAAAGAAAGGTGGCTATATTGGTCACTGATTTGTTTTTGTTTTGTTTTTGAATGTCAGAAATGTATATTTGTGAATGTTGAGATGTTATATTGGTTTCACTGGTAAAAATAAATAATTGAAATGGGTATATATTTGTTTTTTGTTAAGTTGCCTAATAATTATGCACAGTAATAGTCACCTGCACACACAGATATCCCCCTAAAATAGCTATAACTAAAAACAAACTAAAAACTACTTCTAAAACTATTCAGCTTTGATATTAATGAGTTTTTTGGGTTCATTGAGAACATGGTTGTTGTTCAATAATAAAATTAATCCTCAAAAATACAACTTGTTTATATGTATATATTTGTACGTATATACATAAATACACATATTAACACATATATAAACATATGTATATTTACTTTGGAGCCCCCTTTCCACTTAAAGGGACAGTCTAGGCCAAAATAAACTTTCATGATTCAGATAGAGCATGTCATTTTAAACAATTTTCCAATTTACTTTTATCACCAATTTTGCTTTGTTCTCTTGGTATTCTTAGTTGAAAGCTTAACCTAGGAGGTTCATATGCTAATTTCTTAGACCTTGAAGGCCACCTCTTTTCAGAATGCATTTAACAGTTTTTCACCACTAGAGGGTGTTAGTTCACGTATTTCATATAGATAACACTGTGCTCGTGCACGTGAAGTTATCTGGGAGCAGGCACTGATTGGCTAGACTGCAAGTCTGTCAAAAAAACTGAAATAAAGGGGCAGTTTGCAGAGGCTTAGATACAAGGTAATCACAGAGGTAAAAAGTATATTAATATAACTGTGTTGGTTATGCAAAACTGGGGAATGGGTAATAAAGGCATTATCTATCTTTTAAAACAGCAAAAATTCTGGTGTAGACTGTCCCTTTAAATACCTGCAACATTTAAAAACATTTGTATTCAATTTTAATATTTAATGGTGTGTTCTACTGTGTATGTACTGTAAATATTGTACATTCCAATGTTCTTCACATAGGGGAAAATGTGCTATATATTTTAAAATAGATATATAAGTTTACATCTGGCGATGCTCGCTAATGGGCAATAACATGTTAGAGCCAGAGTTTAGGTACCCAGTGCACAGAATTTCTAATTGTAGGGATTTACATGCTTTTTAATATTTGAATGTGATCTTAAACTTTTGCATTAACAAATGTTTTATATTTTGCCACTGAATATTATATTTTATTTAGAAAGATCTTTGATAAAAAGTAGACTATTATTTTTTTTCACTGTCTGGTACAAAATCAATTATGTAGATCATGATTAACATGACTATACTATCATGTTTTATTCATATATACTACAGTATATATTTGCATTTCAGTTTATAGTATTGCTTTGTTCTTTTCACTGAGCATGCAACTATAAAAAAAGACAACCCTTACCTAGGGCACAGAGAAATGATAGGGTATATCATGTAAACTTATAACTATTAAATCCCTACCGCATCAGATAAATGCACAATACCTAACATATGGTAAAGCTCACTAGGACAGGGAGATTTGACAGAACAGCACAAACCCTTCCTTTTATTACAGAAACATTCCAAAAAAGGTAAAAGTTCTGCTAGCCTGCATATAACAATATTTATAAAACAATGGTGTGAAATAAACTCTGCCAAAGTCCCTATAATGAGTGAAACATTTGTAAAGTTGCCCAGTGATAACGTCAGAATGAGATAAGGATACACATGTGTGGGAAACTAGCACCAAAACATCACAGCTAGGCCTATAGCTGTAACTTGTCAGTGGTACCTGAAAGAGCACTGACCATGATTCACTGGCTGGTGTTATGAATGGACCATTTTCCCCGCTGGAGTGTATTTACCTATCTGCAGACAGCCCTTTTATAGTATTTTTGTTATTTGAAACAGCTGATTTTGCCTGTTGTATCCCCAACTATACTGAAAATATGAGTAAAGAACAGTTTCTGTAGAAAAGCTATGTAAACAGGAGCACTGAATAATCTCCCAGTGGGGGTAGAAGGGAGAAAGAGATTTTGTATCCTAAATAGCTAGTTTTGCGAATTAAAATTAGCAAAAATGCATTGATTTTATTCTAAATTCATTTTTTTTTCCCCATAACAACATTATTAAGCCTGAAGTTGTATTTATATGTTTTTCATTATTGTATAGTCTTATTTATTTCAGCCAATCCAGGTTTCCATTTGTGTGTCCGTGTTCGAAGCTGAGTCAGTCATGTCCGGGTTTAGTGCGAAATGCTGTGCAAATATGCACTGCCTAGTAGTACTGCACTAGCACTGTTCCTTGTGTGTGAGTGTCTGTGTGTGTGAGAGAGTAAGTGTGTTAGTGTGTGTGTGCAAGTGAGTGTCTTTGTGTGTGCGAGTGTCTGTGTGTGTGTGTGTGTGTGAGAGAGTGTGTGTGTATGCGCGCGAGTGAGTGTCTGTGTGTGTGAGAGAGTAAGTGTGTGAGAGAGTAAGTGTGTGAATGCGTGTGTGCGAGTGAGTGTCTTTGTGTGTGTGAGAGTGTGTGAGTGTCTTTGTGTGTGTGAAAAAGTAAGTGTGTTAGTGTGTGTGTGCTTGTAAGTGTCTTTGTGTGTGTGAGAGAGTAAGTGTGTGTGAGTGAGTGTCTTTGTGTGTGTGAGAGAGTAAGTGTGTGAGTGTGTGCGCGAGTGTCTGTGTGTGTGAGAGAGTGTGTAAGTGTCTTTGTGTGTGAGAGAGAGTAAGGGTGTGTGTCTTTGAGTGTGTGAGAGAGTGTGTGTGCGTGAGTGAGTGTCTTTGTGTGTGAGAGAGTGTGTGTGAGTGAGTGACTTTGTGTGTGTGAGAGAGTGTGTGTGTGTGTGAGTGTGTGCGTGAGTGAGTGTGTTTGTGTGTGTGAGAGAGTAAGTGTGTTTGTGTGTGTGAGAGAGTAAGTGTGTGAGTGCGTGTGTGTGCGAGTGAGTGTCTTTGTGTGTGTGAGAGAGTAAGTGTGTGTGAGTGAGTAAGTGTGTGTGTGAGTGAGTGAGTGAGTGAGTAAGTGAGTGAGTGTCTTTGTGTGAGAGAGTAAATGTGTGTGTGAAATAGAGAGTGTAAAGAAACACAAGCTTAGTTTTTAAAATTTACTTTTGGAATATGGAATAGATAAAGTAGCGTGTAATTTTTCATTTAAAATGCCACTTTACAGTTTAAATTTATATTTCAATACATGTATGTATTGATATGTGACTCTCAGCTTAGGCCCAGGGGGCAAATGAAAAACATACTGACGATTGTTCTGAATGTTATTCATTGATAACTTGGAAAAGTGACATGATAAATGAAGGACGATGGAAAATCTGCATGACAATTAGCTGCAAACAACTTGATGTGAATGGTGATTCAAGGCATGTTCGCTGGCGCAAACAATTCATTAATTTTAATAGAGATGGTACAGTGATAAATTCTATAAGCGAACTTTGATGCGAAAATACATGCGGATCACAAGTAGACACCTTGATAAATGGGGCCATATTTTGTAATTATTATGAAATAAAATCATTTAAGGTATTAAAATAATATGTTTCAAGACTGGAGAACTTGACATTTGTTTTAAACATTACATTAAAAATGTATTTATTTACATTTTAATGTATTTTTTTACTGATTTGTAGCAGGAGGTATGCAAATTCACTTGATTTATTCCTAACACACTTAGCAGAAAAGCGTAAGATAAATATAAAGAAATAAAAATAGACAATGAGAATGAAAAATCATTGCATCACTATAAAATCCCTCTTTTTTTTTTACCTTTTCTTTTAATAAAAAAAAAGTAGTGCTTATTAATCCACTTAATGGGTGATTATGTCTTGCTTTACTTTCTAATAAGTCAGTTTGTATAGGAATACAAATGACATTGATGCTAAAGGGATACTGAATAAATTTGCTTAGTGAAATGGTAAATGACTTTAAGGGACACTAAACACATTTCATGCACCTCCCTGTAATCATGGGTGCTGCCAATATACTACAAGTATCTGAAGGAGAGTTGCTGCACATGCGCAAACAGGTCAGCACAGGGATGCAGGGAAAGCTAGATTTTAAAATGTTTTACCTAGTAATGGCCAGATTACAAGTGGAACGCAAACATTTGGGGCGCGATCCGATATAGATCGCAGTTTGCGGCGCAAGCGAGGGAACCGGCGTCACCCGCAGTTTCAGCTCGCAACTCGAGCTATCCCATATATGGCGCAGTCAGATGCTAACGTGCCGTAAGTCTAACAAACCAGCGATGTCCAGAAATCTGCGCAAGTACAAATTTCTGGCGTCGCCAGTGACTTGCGCCACGTTAGAAACTGCCGGCGCCTATAAAACCTGACTAAGTCTAAAACACCCGCACTGTCTAACACGCCTCCCTAACATAGCCCGACAAGTCTAACACGCCTCCCTAACATAGCCCGACACGTCTAACCCTCTATCCGCTATCCCCCCTCACTAGCCTAACAATAAAAAAGCTATTAACCCCTAAACCGCCGCTCCCGTACCCCGCCGCAACCTAATAAAGTTATTAACCCCTAAACCGCCGCTCCCGTACCCCGCCGCCAGCTATATTATATCTATAACCCCCTAAAGTGAGCCCCTAACACCGCCGCCATCTATATTAAAATTATTAACCCCTAATGTAAGCCCCTTACACCGCCGCCATCTCTATTAAAATGATTAACCCCTAATTTAATCTACCTACCCCGCCGCCAGCTATATTATCTATATTAACCCTAAGTATATTATAGTTAATATAGTTATTACATTATATATATTAACTATATTAACCCTAATTATATTAGGGTTAATATAGTTACTATAGTATTTATATTAACTATATTAACTCTATCTAACCCTAACACCCCTAACTAAATTTATATTAAATTAATCTAATTCATATTATAAACTAAAATATTCCTATTTAAATCTAAATACTTACCTATAAAATAAACCCTAAGATAGCTACAATATAATTAATAATTACATTGTAGCTATGTTAGGGTTAATATTTATTTTACAGGTAAATTGTTAATTATTTTAACTAGGTATAATAGATATTAAATAGTTATTAACTATTTAATATCTACCTAGTTAAAATAATTACCCAATTACCTGTAAAATAAATCCTAACCTAAGTTATAAATACACCTACACTATCAATAAATTTAATAAACTACAAACATCTATCTAAAAATACAATTAAATTAACTAAACTAAATTACAAAAACAAACAAACACTAAATTACAAAAAATAAAAAAAAGATTTTTAAGCTAATTACACCTATTCTAAGCCCCCTAATAAAATAATAAACCCCCAAAATAAAAAAAATTCCCTGCCCTATTCTAAATTAAACAAATTTCAAAGCTCTTTACCTTACCAGCCCTTAAAAGGGCCTTTTGTGGGGCATGCCCCAAAGAATTCAGCTCTTTTGCATACAACAAATACAATCCCCCCCCCATTACAACCCACCACCCACATACCCCTATTCTAAAACCACCCAAACCCCCCTTAAAAAAGCCTAACACTACCCCACTGAAGATCTCCCTACCTTGTCTTCACCACACCGGGCCGAACTCCTGATCCGATCCGGGCGATGTCTTCCTCCAAGCGGCAAAGAAGAATTCTTCCTCCGGCGATATCTTCCTCCAAGCGGCAAAGAAGAATTCTTCCTCCGGCGACGTCTTCCTCCAAGCGGCAGCAAAGTCTTCATTCTTCCGGCGGCATCTTCAATCTTCTTTCTTCGCTCCGCCGCCGCGGAGCATCCATCCCGGCCGACTGCTGTACTACGAATGAGGTACCTTTAAATGACGTCATCCAAGATGGCGTCCGCCGAATTCCGATTGGCTGATAGGATTCTATCAGCCAATCGGAATTAAGTTAGAAAAATCTGATTGGCTGATTGAATCAGCCAATCAGATTCAAGTTCAATCCGATTGGCTGATCCAATCAGCCAATCAGATTGAGCTCGCATTCTATTGGCTGATCGGAACAGCCAATAGAATGCAAGCTCAATCTGATTGGCTGATTGGATCAGCCAATCGGATTGAACTTGAATCTGATTGGCTGATTCAATCAGCCAATCAGATTTTTCTAACTTAATTCCGATTGGCTGATAGAATCCTATCAGCCAATCGGAATTCGGCGGACGCCATCTTGGATGACGGCATTTAAAGGTACCTCATTCGTAGTACAGCAGTCGGCCGGGATGGATGCTCCGCGGCGGCGGAGCGAAGAAAGAAGATTGAAGATGCCGCCGGAAGAATGAAGACTTTGCTGCCGCTTGGAGGAAGACGTCGCCGGAGGAAGAATTCTTCTTTGCCGCTTGGAGGAAGACATCGCCGGAGGAAGAATTCTTCTTTGCCGCTTGGAGGAAGACATCGCCCGGATCGGATCAGGAGTTCGGCCCGGTGTGGTGAAGACAAGGTAGGGCGATCTTCAGGGGGGTAGTGTTAGGCTTTTTTAAGGGGGGTTTGGGTGGTTTTAGAATAGGGGTCTGTGGGTGGTGGGTTGTACTGGGGGGGGGATTGTATTTGTTGTATGCAAAAGAGCTGAATTCTTTGGGGCATGCCCCACAAAAGGCCCTTTTAAGGGCTGGTAAGGTAAAGAGCTTTGAAATTTGTTTAATTTAGAATAGGGCAGGGAATTTTTTTTATTTTGGGGGGCTTTATTATTTTATTAGGGGGCTTAGAATAGGTGTAATTAGCTTAAAAATCTTGTAATCTTTTTTTTTTTGTAATTTAGTGTTTGTTTTTTTTGTAGTTTAGTTTATTTAATTGTATTTTTAGATAGATATTTGTAGTTTATTTAATTTATTGATAGTGTAGGTGTATTTGTAACTTAGGTTAGGATTTATTTTACAGGTAATTGGGTAATTATTTTAACTAGGTAGATATTAAATAGTTAATAACTATTTAATATCTATTATACCTAGTTAAAATAATTAACAATTTACCTGTAAAATAAATATTAACCCTAACATAGCTACAATGTAATTATTAATTATATTGTAGCTATCTTAGGGTTTATTTTATAGGTAAGTATTTAGATTTAAATAGGAATATTTTAGTTTATAATATGAATTAGATTAATTTAATATAAATTTAGTTAGGGGTGTTAGGGTTAGATAGAGTTAATATAGTTAATATAAATACTATAGTAACTATATTAACTATATTAACCCTAATATAATTAGGGTTAATATAGTTAATATATATAATGTAATACCTATATTAACTATAATATACTTAGGCTTAATATAGATAATATAGCTGGCGGCGGGGTAGGTAGATTAAATTAGGGGTTAATCATTTTAATAGAGATGGCGGCGGTGTAAGGGGCTTACATTAGGGGTTAATAATATTAATATAGCTGGCGGCGGTATAGGGGGATTAGATTAGGGGTTAATAATTTTTATATAGGTGGCGGCGGTGTAAGGGGTCAGATTAGGGGATAGATAAGGTAGATGGCGGCGGTTTTAGGGGCTCACAGTAGGGGGTTAGTTTATGTAGATGGCGGCGGGGTCCGGGAGCGGCGGTTTAGGGGTTAATAACTTTATTAGGGATTTCGGGGGGGGGGGGGTCGCGGTTGACAGGTAGATAGACATTGCGCATGCGTTAGGTGTTAGGTTTATTTTAGAAGATTGCGGTTGACAGGGAGATAGACATTGCGCATGCGTTAGGTGTTAGGTTTATTTTCTAGTTAGTTTAGGGAGTTACGAGGCTCCAATAGTCAGCGTAAGGCTTCTTACGGCTGCTTTTTGTGGCGAGGTGAAAATGGAGTAAGTCTTCTCCATTTTCGCCACGTAAGTCCTTATGCTGCATATTGGATACCAAACTGCGCTGGTTTGGTATACCTGCCTATGGCCCAAAAAACTACGGGCGACGGCAGAAATATACGCGCGTAACTTCTAGGTTACGCCGTATATAGGATACCAAATCAGCGTAAATATTGGCGTCGCCGGCTTTTGCGGGCGACGATTTATATCGGATCGACCCCTTGCACGCAAGCAATTGCAGGTTTTAGGTGCGCAGGTTAAATTGCGCTGGTATTACAAGTTGAAAGTAAATATGATTGCTTGAGTGCAATTCAAGTTAACAGTCGTCGGGTTAGTGCGTCCTCAGAGCTTTGGTTAACTGTTTTGCAAAATACCTCAGAGCTTTGGTTAACTGTTTTGCAAAATAAAAAAGTTGCACAAAACACATCAAAAATACATTACAATACACTACACTCATACTAACACCATCTAATAAAAAAAATATTAAAAAAACATATTGCACACAAAAGTTATATGGGTTCAAATATATGAGGTCTTAGGTGTTAGAAAAAAAAAGGCAGGAAAAAGACTTTAACATTGAGATACATACAAATACACATCTCTAAAGATCGATATGTGTGTAATTATGTATGTCTATATGTGTGTACATTTGAGCTTGTGTGTTTATGTGTGTATATTATTATCATTTATTTATAAAGCGCCAGCAGATTACGCAGCGCTATACAAAGAATAAAAACATTACAGGGATACAGTAATACACAAACAAGTACAGTATTAGGGTACATTACAGTTGGAGGTGCAATAATTGAGTTATACAAAAGGAGAGGAATGCCCTGCCCTTGAGCACAATCAGTAGTAGTTCACTTTAAATACAAAGTGGCCTACAGGTAGAAAGGCTCTCAAGCTTCCAATCTAAAGGAGAGGGAATGGGCACAGAAGGTAAGGAAGAAAGGAAATAAGTCTGATATACGGCAGGGTAAATGGAGAGTGAGTGATGACAAGGGGAAACAATAAAAATAAAAAAGTGTGTGGTGTTTATATAGGAAGTGTTTATATATGAAGGTAAACAACAGGGTGGGTGGTGGTGGGAGGAATGGAGGGTTAGTGCTTGCAAATATGGGAGACTGGTGATAAGTTTGTAGCTGTGAAAGAGAGAATAGTAAGAATATATATTTACAGACTTATATACACATATAAACACATGGGCGCATGTGTATACATATATAGACATATATATATAAGTGCATTGGAGCCCTTTGCAGTTAAATAGATAAAAACATGAAAAATCATATTTATGCAATATTCATATTTAATAAAGGTTTTAACTATGTATGTACTGTAAATATTTCACATTCCAATGTTCTTCACATAGCAGAATATGTTCTATGTATTTATAAATAGATATTCCTATATATATATATATATATATATATATATATATATATATATATATATATATATATACACACACACACACACACAATTATAATTATGTCAAAAGAACATTGTAGTTATATATATATATATATATATATATATATATATATATATATATACACACACACACACACATGTGTATTTTTGAGTAGATAGAGCATGTTCTGCTATGTGAAGAACATTGGAATGTGAAATATTCATATTTTCATGTCGGGTTAGGGCACATGAGAATATGTAATCAGGTTTGCGCTAGAGTAAGGTGTTAGGTTTTTTTCCACTTTTTTTTTTTGCTCCATTGACTTCTATGTGGGAATAGGTTATCGCGCACGAGATATTCTAATTAGGCTTTTTGCACTCGTCGTGTTAGCGCAAGTGCAATAACTTTTTACTTTCAACTCATAATACCAGTGCAACCCGACGAGCACATAAAGTTTACTTCTATCACAATTAGCGCTCTAGCGAAAGCCCTAAATAGCGCTCTACACTCATAATCTGGCCCTTATTCTCTTCCACACCATCTAGGAGAAACTATAACTACCCTCTAATTACCCCTTTTTTGTACAACCCAAATTTATGGAAGCCTCTTAGACACATACATCTTTCTTTCAGAGGGATATAACCAATAATCTGGTGGGTCTAAATTTAAAGCGATCACCAGTAGCAAGCCCCAACAAAAATGTAAACAGGTTTAACAATTAAATTAGTATAATTACTTAATATGTGAGTCAGTGTCAATTAAAATATTTTTTAGCACATTTTGATTGTATTTTTGTCTTGTGGATATGTGTGTGTAAAATATATATTACATGTTACGATAAGTCAATACATAGCAAAATTCACTAAAGTACATTCTTGCCAGCTTAAACTGGCAAAGACTTTATCCATGTAACAGTCTGTGCCAGAAAGAAAAATCAGCACATACACACATTTTGTTGTCCTTATAGTGTACTATAGTTAACTAGCTTTAGAGAGATATAAACTCAAAAACCTTATTTTGTGATTCAGACAGAGCATACAAATTTACTTATAGTATCAAATTTGCTTTGTTCCCGTGTTACTCTTTGTTGAAGGAATACCTAGGTGGGTGTCTGGAGCACTACATGGTAGTGCTCTAGTGCTCTTGCAAATGGATACCATACTTGCAAAATTGTTGCCATATAGTGCTCCAGACATGTGCACCCTACTGAGCTTACATTCCTCAGCTGAATGCTTAAAGACACAAAGAACTGAAGTGACACAAAACTACCTTAGATCCACTGTCCTAATAGCAAGCAGCAATGCTTCCTAAGTTATCCTGGACTCCTAATGACACTCTGAGGGCAGAGTTGCAGGGGAGGAGCTTGCAGTGTGTCAGATTACTATAAAACAGGAGGAGAAACACAGTAAACACTCAGTGCAGCTGATCTTTTTGATTATGCACAGCACCGGACTGGGTGAGCTGTTGAGGGCAAATAGAGTTTTGTATTATTTTGTCTGACAGCAATTTTTTTATACTTTTGCACTGTGTAGGAAGTGATGTATGTTTAAAACTCATGCTTAAATCAGTAAGCTGCAGAGGATACCGGATGCTAAAAAATGAAGATTACTGTCAGACTAAGGGGCCTACTGAAAATACGCCTGAATTCCGCATTGTAATTGTTGCGAGATTGATCCAACCTAGTTATCAAAGCCTCAAGATCTGCAAATGTTGAAATTTGTGACGTAACATACGATCCTGCAATCTCAATCCGACGCAGATCGATGCTTACATAATTACAGATGTTCCAAATACACATTCAGCTCTATTTGACACTTTTTCCAATTTATCAAACTTCTAACAGGTACCCTCGCGGCTATTCCGACGCATCGTACCTGGTTTTCAATCCGCCACCCTTGAGGTCGCGGATGCCATAGAAATCAATGGAAGTATGAAAGCACCGAAAGCTTATGTTCGAAGCTGCAAGAGAATGAAGCATATCCCATTGATTTCGATGGTAGAAAAAAAAGTTACGTTTACACCTAACACCTTAACATATACCCCGAATCTAAACACCCCTAATCTGTCGCCCCCGACATCGCCGCCACCTACATAATGTTATTAACCCCTATTCTGCCACTTCCCGACACTGCCGCCACTTAATAACCTTATTAACCCCTAAACCTCTGGCCTCCCACATCACCACCACTAACTAAACCTATTAACCCCTAAACCGTTAGCCCCCATATCACAAAAAACTAAATTAAGATATTAACCCCTAAACCTAACAACCCCTTAACTTTAAATTAAAAATACAACATCCCTATCTTCAAATAAATTAAAACTTACCTGTAGAATTAAAATAAATTAATTTTAAACTATATATTAACCTACCCTAACTATTAAACTACAATTAAATTAAACTACCAATTAACTAAACTAAATTACATATTACTATGTATAGTACTTACTGCACGCACAGCCTCACCAGCAGCTCCTCCACATTAACTTGTGTCACACATACCCCAGCTCAGCTGCAGCCCTCCAAATCTCTCTGAGTGAACATTTCCAGGGACAAAAAAAAATCCAGTAACATACAACAAAATCCAGGGACTGTCCCTGGAAATCAAGGACTGTTGGCAACTAATCCGTTAAATTCACACAGCCATTGGCTGCACACACTAGTGACCTATTTATAACTGTCAGTAATTGGCCAAAGCAGAGAAAGTAGTTACAACTTGGCAGCTCCCATTGTTTTATACACATTAAAACTTTACACTTATTTTGTCCATATTTAAACTAATGAAACTTTAAAAAATACATCTACATGTTATTCTGAGACTAATCTTTTCTTTGAATGCATAATTCTGTCTAGCATGTTTTTAGTGTTTACTGTCCCTTTAAGTCAGATCACAAGCTTATTTACACCCGTCCCTCACTGGCCACAGCAAAGGAGACTAGAATTCTGACAGGCTTTTCAAATGGAGTATCTCTGAACTACTCTTGAGCAGCAAAACATTGTAAAGTTTGCTGAAAAAAATAACTAATTTTAAACCATTTATTTTGTACACATATCTTTTGAAATGCTTATTTGCTAATATATGTTATACACATGTGCCTTTAAATTGAATATGTCACTCTCTGAGAAACAAAGAATCCAATTTCAGCATTTATGCTGGTTACTGAGAGACCAATTTCACCTTTTGTTTATGGATTGTTAATTTATTGTCCAGTTTCCTAAAAAGATGCAGAAATGGAAGAGTTGTTATTTTCTCATTAAATCACTTCTATGATTTGTATAGTGGTCACAATGCTTTTGGTTTCATTTAGTTTTAGTGCTAAACAATAAACATGCTCAGGGATAGGCAAGGTGTCCATATACGGACACTGGTGTCCGTGACTAGCCCTTGCAGTGTCCACCACAACCTTAGTATATCTTTTCTTTCTGATTTAATAATAGGAATTAAAAAAAAAATGTAGTATGAATATAGTTGTCACTTGTCAAGAGACTGCTAGCGATATTGAGTGATAAGTTATGGAATAAATAAAGCCTGAGTGAAATACTGGATGTGTATCTGCATGTGTATAATAACACCCAGCTCTATACAAAGACACAGTAGTGACACTGGCACATGGGTATAGCCAGACAAGGGCTGGTTATAGAGTCAGTGGTATCTGCATCAGTATAATAACACCCAGCGCTTTATAATGACACATTAGTGACACTGGCATATGGGTATAGCCAGAGGAGGGCTGGTAATAGAATCAATGGTATCTCCATCAGTATAATAACACCCAGCACTATATAATTATACAGTAGTGACACTGGCTCATGGGTATAGCCAGAGGAGGGCTGGTTATAGGATCTGTGGTATCTGCATCAATATAATAACACCCTGCACTATATAATGACACAGTAGTGACACTGACTCATGGGTATAGCCAGAGGAGGGCTGGTTATAGGATCTGTGGTATCTGCATCTGTATAATAACACCCAGCACTATATAATGACACAGTAGTGACACTGGCATATGGGTACAGCCAGAAGAGGGCTGGTTATAGGATCAGTGGTATCTGCATCAGTATAATAACACCCAGCACTATATAATTATACAGTGGTGACACTGGCTCATGGGTATAGCCAGAGGAGGGCTGGTTATAGGATCTGTGGTATCTGCATCAGTATAATAACACCCAGCACTATATAATGACACAGTAGTGACACTGGCACATGGGTATAGCCAGAGGAGGGCTGGTTATAGGATCAATGGTATCTGCATCAGTATAATAACACCCAGCACTATATAATGATACAGTAGTGACACTGGCTCATGGGTATGGCCAGAGGAGGGCTGGTTATAGGATCAGTGGTATCTGCATCAGTATAATAACACCCAGCACTATACAATGATACAGTACTGACACTGGCTCATGGGTATGGCCAGAGGAGGGCTGGTTATAGGATCAGTGGTATCTGCATCAATATAATAACACCCAGCACTATATAATGACAAAGTAGTGACACTGGCTCATGGGTATAGCCAGAGGAGGGCTGGTTATAGGATCTGTGGTATCTGCATCTGTATAATAACACCCAGCACTATATAATGACACAGTAGTGACACTGGCATATGGGTACAGCCAGAAGAGGGCTGGTTATAGGATCAGTGGTATCTGCATCAGTATAATAACACCCAGCACTATATAATTATACAGTAGTGACACTGGCTCATGGGTATGGCCAGAGGAGGGCTGGTTATAGGATCAGTGGTATCTGCATCATTATAATAACACCCAGCACTATATAATGATACAGTAGTGACACTGGCTCATGGGTATTGCCAGAGGAGGGCTGGTTATAGGATCAGTGGTATCTGCATCAATATAATAACATCCAGCACTATATAATGACACAGTAGTGACACTGGCTCATGGGTATTGCCAGAGGAGGGCTGGTTATAGGATCAGTGGTATCTGCATCAATATAATAACATCCAGCACTATATAATGACACAGTAGTGACACTGGCTCATGGGTATTGCCAGAGGAGGGCTTGTTATAGGATCAGTGGTATCTGCATCAATATAATAACACCCTGCACTATATAATGATACAGTAGTGACACTGGTTCATGGGTATAGTCAGGCAAGGGCTGGTTATAGGGTCAGTGGAATCTGCATCAATATAATAACACCCTGCACTATATAATGATACAGTAGTGACACTGGCTCATGGGTATAGCCAGAGGAGGGCTGGTTATAGGATCAATGGTATCTGCATCAGTATAATAACACCCAGCACTATATAATGACACAGTAGTGACACTGGCTCATGGGTATAGCCAGAGGAGGGCTGGTTATAGGATCAGTGGTATCTGCATCAGTATAATAACACCAAGCACTATATAATGACACAGTAGTGACACTGGCACATGGGTATAGCCAATGGAGGGCTGGTTATAGGATCAGTAGTATCTGCATCAGTATAATAACACCAAGCACTATACAAAGACACAGTAGTGACACTGGCACATGGGTATAGCCAGAGGAGGGCTGGTTATAGAATCAGTGGTATCTGCATCTGTATAATAACACCCAGCACTATATAATGACACAGTAGTGACACTTGCTCATGGGTATAGCCAGAGGAGGGCTGGTTATAGGATCAGTGGTATCTGCATCAGTATAATAACACCACACACTATATAATGACACAGTAGTGACACTGGCACATGCGTATAGCCAGACAAGGGCTGGTTATAGGACCAGTGGTATCTGCATCAGCATAATAACACCAAGCACTATACAAAGACACAGTAGTGACACTGGCTCATGGGTATAGCCAGAGGAGGGCTGGTTATAGAATCAGTGGTATCTGCATCAGTATAATAACACCAAGCACTATACAAAGACACAATAGTGACACTGGCTCATGGGTATAGCCAGAGGAGGGCTGGTTATAGAATCAGTGGTATCTGCATCAGTATAATAACACCAAGCACTATACAAAGACACAATAGTGACACTGGCTCATGGGTATAGCCAGAGGAGGGCTGGTTATAGGATCAGTGGTATCTGCATCAGCATAATAACACCAAGCACTATACAAAGACACAATAGTGACACTGGCTCATGGGTATAGCCAGAGGAGGGCTGGTTATAGGATCAGTAGTATCTGCATCAGCATAATAACACCCAGCACTATATAATGACACAGTAGTAACACTGGCACATGGGAATAGCCAGAGGAAGGCTGGTTATAGGATCAATGGTATCTGCATCAGTATAATAACACCCAGCACTATAAAATTATGTTTTTAATTTCAAATGTACCTTGGTGTCCTTCACTAAAGTCTGTACTTTGGAAAATGTCTGCCACAGCCTTTGTCTGTGTCTATCCCTGAACATATTGGTTAACGAGTGCCATAAAAAGAAAAACAAACATTTTTTCCACACTATACATACAGTGTACAAGTTTATTCAGCTTTTTTGCACCGTCAGCATTAGCTGAAATCCAGTAACTGGCAGCCTATTGGTGTAATAGGAGGACAAGATATATACACATATGTTTATCCAAGCATGAGAAGCAGTGATTCATTCCCTACACAGTTCTCTTTCCACTGCTGGAGGACATCACTGATTCTAATCACTGATTCTAGCTTCATTTCATACATGGGATTTTATCTGGTGGTCTACCCTTACGGTTTTTATGTCAATGTTTTCTTCCAAATCTTTCATTATAATATTAAACCCCAATGTTCATGGTTATGCTACATAATTTATTAGGCAATAATAATACAATTTGGTGTCCTGTGGCCACCACATATAAATCCATTTGAAAGGTGGAATAGGCAAATTAATTACAGGCTGGTTATAATGTGAATGCCCAACACCACAGCTGAAAGTTGTCAATCATTCTTTGATATAATTAAAATTGGACCTTGGCCAAGGATCAACATATTATAGAAAAACTACCGACTACTAATGAGATGCAGCAATGTAGCTTATCATACACATCCAGATAGAGAGGAATTCCCTATAGTTCCTTTATTCTATAGACTTTTCTTTCTACCTAATTTCCATTTTTCTCTCAAAACACACAATTTCTTATTTCTGATGAAGGTTGCTGCTTCAACATTATCATGAAAATATATATTAAACTACCAAATAAACATAACCAGGTGGGAGGGTAGTCCCTGCACGTGTGTGTGTGTGTGTGTGTGTGTGTGTGTGTGTATGTATGTGTGTGTGTGTGTGTGTGTATGTATGTATATCAGTGTTCTCCCCAGGACCTTTCCAGCAGGTGCACCACCTGGATGATTTTACTGACCACTTAAGCTAAAACTAGCTAATATTAAATATGTAAAAATGTTATTGCACAAGTTATCATTAAATACATTTATGTTAAATTATGCAGTTAATTTGTGCTTTGGATAGCAGAAAAAAATAAAATAATATATTATAAAATATTACACTGCCCCCACTTGGCTACTTCATAATTCTGTGGAGAATACTGTATATATTATAAATGTATATATATATATATATATATATATATATATATATATTCATGAAACAGGGTTAAAGGTAGTCCTTAAAAGCTCTTAATATGATGTTGAAGCTAATAGGCAGTCTGAACACAGCTGGTCTGAGGGACAGACGTTTAGTGGCTGATTGAGAAGACTCACAAATCTCTAATGGTGTATGTACAGTGTGACACACCTCACAAGCTCAAGAGCAAACATATTATATATTTCAGCACAAGAAAATCCTTTTTTATTTTATCCTCAACTACTACCCTGTTTTATTTGCCTTTGACTCTATTTATTATTGTTTAGATAACTCTTCTCTATAATGTCATAGAACACAATACTGATTTGTAATATCCTTATGATGTACAGAAATACATTATTCTATGAATTATCAGGCATCTGAAGTCTATTAGCAAGGAATAAAGGCTATGGCTGATACATACAGAAGGACAAGTACACTTGAACAGACATGCATACACATATCATGTCCTGGGTTAATTAAGTCCCATAATAGATAGGTTGGCATTAGCATGCAGGTAACGGGTAGTACTGATTGTGTTAAATGATAGAGCAGACTTGCTGAAGAACCTCAAGCAATTTCAGGACCGGGGTTAATGATAATTTGCTGGTTTAATGGTGTCCCCAGAGCCGCCTAGAGTAAGGTCACGCTAATGCTAAAAAAAACCTCATAAGACACAACATTTACAAATGATAGTGAAAAGGTCCAAATATATTTAGCTACAAAAGGAGAGATATGCTGCATTAAAGCTGTTTGCATTTTTATATAAGGAATAGAAAAATGTATTTTAATAAAAGGAAAACTAGTTCAATAAAATACTTTAATTAACCCCTTCAGGATGGGGCAAGTGTTGAAGATCAGAACGACGTTCCAATGAAAACATTTGATGGATAAAGAAAATCACGCATTTCTTGAAGCAATCGCATGACTTCAACGCTGGGATTGGATCATGGGGGCTGCCAACGATGCTAGGCAAATTGCCCAGACTGATTTCCCATTTCCTAAAAGCCAAAGGGAGCAGGACGCCGAAAAAGTCAAGACGTTCCATGACTTCCTAAAGACATTTAAGCCCGGCGCTTTTAGGATGGCATGGAACATCCTAATGGCATCTAGGGGTTAAGAATAATATTATTATTGTTATTATAATTTATAGCACAACCACATATTACACAGCGCTGTAACATGAAGTATACAGTATGGGGTACAGTAAACAAAATAAATATACATAAATTGTACATATACAGTTATGGAGTACAATAATTAGAAGACAATTACATAAATTCCCTTGAGTCACTGTAAGCTGTAAACCATCTTTACATAAAACAATCAACAGGACATGTGGACTTGTGAACTTACATTCTAAAGGAAGTACATGGGGAAGTAGAGGGAAAAACAAATAGAAGAGACATCTTAAAGCAAGTTGTATGCATCTTTAAACAGATATAGATATAGACTAGATTTTTCTTTGCATAAATGTGTTGTAGATGATCCATTTATATAGCCTATCTGGGGGTGTTTTTTGTAAAAATGTATCGTTTGGCTTATTTTTAAATAACATTGTGCTGATTTTCAGACTCCTAACCTAGCCCCAAAGCTTTAGATGTATACTAATGTATACAGACTTCACATTGCTTCTGTTTGTATAATGTGTCTATTCATATGCAGGGAGGGTCTGCTTTCAGTGGGTGTTCCAGACTAATGTCATCATCAGTGCTAAATTGGGAGCTTCTAAGTAAGTTTTTAAAAGGTTTTATAGTGGAATTTTATATCGGTATCTGTGCATATTATTCTTTATAGTAGGGTCTCTTACATGCAGTTTAAATAAAATTGGTGTATACTGTCCCTTTAAGGAGCATATTAAGACACATTAATGTAATACTGTAATACATTATACTAGGAATGTGCCACCTCTTCAATTTAGGAACACTGGCCTTTTTCTTTAACCTGAAAGACTGGTGAACAAATTCTACAACCTCTAATAATTAAAATAAGTATAAAGACTGAATTCCAATAAACTATACATTGTTTAGTGTTGATATATAATATTCACACTTAAATGGACACTTAAAGAGACAGGAAACCCCAAAATGTTAATTTACTGATTCGATTAGAACATACAATTTTAAACAGCTTTTCAATTTACTTCTATTATCAAATTTGCTTTATTCTGTTGTTATCCTTAGCTGAAGGAAATAATTGCCCAATTGACAGCTAGCTGAACATATCTAGTTAGACAATCACAAGAGACAAATGTGTGCGGGCCCTAATCAGCAGTTAGCTCCCACTAGTTTAGGATATGTGCATATTCCTTTTCAAAAAGGGATACCAAGAAAATGAAGCACATTTGAAAATTGAAATGAACGTAAAAGTGTCTTAAAATTACATGATCTATCTGAATCATGCAAGTTTAATTTTGACTTTCCTATCCCTTTAAAGAATTGCATTAATGTTCCTGTTAATAGCAATCACCTCTTTGCTAAAGACTGAAAATGAAGTAGACAATTTAAAAAATACTATCAAAGGCATTTGCAGAAGGAACACCAGAGATGTATTTATGTCATAAATGGAAGATGAGTTTTGTAAGAGCCTTTGTATAAATCCCAAACATCATTCTGTGCAAAGGTGTTTCCTTTGGGAGTCCCTTCACATGAGAAACGCAGATGGTTCGTAAGTAGGCAGCAAATGCACAAATCATTTCACCTTTAACCAAGGGAAATCTATTAAACAGCACAAAGAACAAACACTGTTAACATCTGGAAGCAGTTTATGGGGCATGTGTAAAGTCAGTTTGTGGTCTTCAGTGGATTTGTGGTCTAATCTAAAATAACAAGCAAATTAGTAAATGATAAACTACGTAAAGCAGAAACCAATTTGACAATGTTTTCTGCACATCTTAAGTCTCTGGTATAAATAAAAAAGTTACTAATGGTAATGGGAGTTCCAATTTAGACCTGCCATTTATCAAAGGGAGTTAAAAACAAAGTTAAACCACATCATTCTTCAAGCTAATCAAAACTTCCAAAAACATACTGTATAAGTGAGCTTAGAACAAGTCAACTCTTTCATTAGATCCAGTCACAGAAGGTTGGGGGAACTAATGCACTAATTAGCTATAGGATCGCCCATTTGTGCTTGAACTTGAAGCTGTGTAGATCAGGGGTTTAAACATGCATACAATGAGCCAATAAGGAGTCAGAAATACATTTTTTAAAAGCAAAGAAATAAACATAAGTATAACTGTATGATGGGCTGGAAATTTCCACTAGTTAACTGGTTCTGGACAAGTAAGAAATTTGATTTTAACACTTTTTTTTACCCCTAGATATATGTTTATTAACCCAAAACTTTAGTGTCCCAGATGCATAATTCTTAGGAGCACTGGCTCCCTGGTTTTTGCAATTTGTCAGGCACTGGTGTATGGTAATTACTTAGAAGCAGCTGTCTAGAATCTCACATGGATGCCTCTACAAGCTTTCTCCTGCTTTGTTAACCCCTTCCAGTCTATTTATAACATATTTTAGATATTACTTAAATCATCATTATTAGGCAGAACTGACCTTCAGGTATAAGGCACTCATCTCCTTGACCATTACCCTTTCAAATTTCTGACTCTATGATAAGAGCTTGGGTAAATGGGCAACAAACAATAACTGGATGTAGTTGATGCAGAAGAATTGTGACCATTAACAGTAGACGCCTCACTACAGGCCACCATCCCCAGAAACACTGTGGCCCAAATCTTATTTATTATAACATTGTATTATCAAATAAAAGCAAAGGGGTTAAACACTCAGACAGTGATTGGAGGCTACATGCTTATGTCACTATAGATTGGCTCACTAACTTGTTTCTGTTTAGGAGGGCCGATGAAATAACTCTCTTAAATAATGGGGTAACATGACTGGATAGTGTGTGGTTGGTTAGCAAATTGTAAACATTTACTCATCATGCACCAGGTTTGGACACTCTCTATGCCAAATCTAAACCAAAACCCTGAAACAATCCGGTATATATCCAAATATCTATATCTGGTGAAAGCATAAACGAACATTAAGCAGAGAAGGGGCTATATATGAATAAAATTATAAACAACTTTATTTTCTGCTACTGGTAGTGCCCCTTATCAAGCCATTTATTATAGTTCTTCAAAAGCATAGCTTTACAACATGAGTGTAAATATTTACATATTATTTAACCCTTTCGCGACAGGGTTAAAGTGTCTACATCACACACATCACAAATTGAAACCACGCGATCGTGCACACATCGTGCCCTAAGAACAATGCAAAGTTCAAATTGGTTTTCTTTAGATTTCCCTGTTTGAGTCCAGGTGATTTAAAGGATATTGCAGTTCCACGTTTTCCCCTAAAGGTAAATATGGACAGTAAAGGAAAATTATATATACCGGTAGTTTATTTAAGAGTTTATTAGTGTTATTTTTCTTTGAATTTTTGTTTACTGTTCATGATTAGACTTTTAGAAAAATAAATGGGTACTATAATTATTATTATTATTATTATTAACAGGTATTTGTAGAGCGCCAACAGGTTCCGCAGTGCTATTAACATAGGTGGTATA
Organism: Bombina bombina; assembly: GCF_027579735.1. Classification (NCBI taxonomy): domain Eukaryota; kingdom Metazoa; phylum Chordata; class Amphibia; order Anura; family Bombinatoridae; genus Bombina; species Bombina bombina. The sequence goes on along the minus strand of NC_069499.1, from coordinate 301,118,898 downwards.
TAAAAACCATTACAGGAATCAAATGGGGAGAGAGGGTCCTGCCGAGAGTTGCACTGTTGTAGTCAGCTCTTATGAAGGTGAACTACAAACAGCTGGGTTCATAGGCTTACATGTTATGGTGTTTTAGGGGATAGTAGTGGAGATAGGAAGGTTAGTATAGGTTATAAGCATCCCTGAATAGTAGAGTCTTCAGGGAGGACTTGAAGCTTTTAAAACTAGGGGAGATTCTTGTGGAGCGAGGTAGAGAGTTCCATAAGATGGGAGTCAATCTGGAGAAATCTTGAAGACGGGAATGTGAGCAGGTAACAAGAGAGGAGGAGAGTAGGAGATCATGAGCGGAGCGAAGGGGACGGGAGGGAGAGTATCTGGAGACAAGGTCTGAGATGTAGGGGGGAGCAGTGCAATTGAGGGCTTTGTGTGTAAGAGTGAGAATTTTGTGTTTAATCCTGGAGGCAAGAGGAAGCCAGTGAAGGGATTGGCAGAGAGGTGCAGCAGATGAAGAGCGACGTGCAAGGAAGATGAGCATGGCAGAGGCATTCATTATGGATTGTAAAGGAGCTAGGCGGCAGCTAGGGAGACCAGAGAGGATAGAGTTGCTGTAGTCAAGGCAGGAAAGGATGAGACAGTGGATTAAAATCTTTGTTGTGTCTTGTGTAAGGAAATGTCTAATTTTAGCGATGTTTTTAAGGTGGAAGCGGCAGGCTTTAGCCAAGGACTGAATGTGAGGAGTGAAAGAAAGATCGGAGTCCAGTGTGTCCCCAAGACATTGGGCATGTGAGGTTGGGGTAATGATGGCGTTATCAAAAGTTATAGAGATATGGGGGGTGGAGATTTTGGAAGAAGGGGGGAAAATAAGAAGCTCAGTTTTGGAGAGATTTAGCTTGAGGTAGCGAGAGGACATCCAAGATGAGATATGAGAGAGACAGTTAGTGACACGGGTTAGCAAGGAAGGAGGTAGTTCTGGTGCAGAGAGGTAGATTTGCGTATCGTCGGCATACAAATGATAATGAAACCCGTGGGACTTTATTAAGGAACCTAGTGAGGACGTGTAGATTGAGAAGAGAAGGGGACAGAGGACAGAGCCTTGCGGTACCCCAACAGAAAGAGGTAACGGGGCAGAGGATGCCCCAGAGAAGGCTACACTAAAGGTACGGTTAGACAGATAGGAAGAGAACCAAGAGAGAGCTGTGTCACAGATGCCGAAGGATTGGAGGGTATGGAGCAAAAGAGGGTGGTTGACAATATTAAAGGCTGCAGACAGATTAAGGAGGATAAGTAGAGAGAAGTGGCCTTTTGATTTTGCTGTAAGTAGGTCATTGGTAACCTTAACAATTGCTGTCTCTGTTGAGTGAAGGGGTGAAATCCACATTGAGTGGGTCAAGGAGGGAGTTTAGTGTAAGGAAATAGGATAGACGTGCATAAACTAGCTTTTCAAGAAGCTTTGAGGCAAGAGGTAGTAGGGAAATAGGGCCATAGTTGGATGGGGAGGTTGGATCGAGAGAAGGTTTTTTGTGGATAGGTGTGACTAATTCATGCTTAAGAGATGTGGGAACTATAACAGTGCTGAGGGAGAGGTTGAAGATGTGTGTGAGTATAGGGGTAAGGGTAGAAGAGAGGGAGGGGAGTAGTTGTGAGGGGAGGGGAGTAGTTGTGAAGGGATGGGGTCGAGGGGACAGGTAGTGACATGAGAGGATAGAATAAGGGCAGAAACTTCTTCCTCTGTAACAGGGGCAAACAAGCTAAATTTTATGGCTATGTAGGTTTTGGATGATTGTGAGTTTTTGAGGGGGAGGGAGACCGGTAGTATGTTGAGAGCTGATTTCATTTCTGATTGAGTCAATTTTGTTGTTGAAGTAGCTGGCAAAATCTTGGCCTGAGAGAAAAGTTGTGGTGGGAGGTGGGGGTGGGCGGAGAAGAGTATTGAATGTGGAGAACAGACATTTTGTGTTTGAAGAAAGAGTAGAGATAAGAGTGGAGAAGTAATGTTGTTTATATAGATTAAGGGCAGAATAGTAAGAGTTCAAGATGAACTTATAGTGAAGAAAGTCAGCAGAACTCCAAGATTTACTCCAACGTTGCTCAGCAGAACGGGAAAATCTGCGTAGGTACCGTGTCAGAGGAGTATGCCATGGCTGAGGATAAGTGTATGTTTTCCGAGTTATGGTAGGTGGGGCCAGGTTATCAAGGAACGATGTAAGGGTGGAGTTATAGTGGCAGATGGATTCATCAGGACAGGAAAAGGAGGGGATAGAAGAGAGAAGAGGTTTGAGAGAGCTAGCGAGCTGTTGCTGATCGAATGACTTAATTCTTCTGTGAAGTTTAGTGTGAGGGGTAGAAGGAGGGAGATTTGTAGGGAGGGAGGTGATGATACAAGTGAGGAGGTGGTGGTCAGAAAGAGGAAAAGGTGAGTTTGTGAAGCTTGAGATAGTGCATCGATAACTGAAAATCACATCAATTAAGTGACCATCTTTGTGAGTGGGAGAGTCAGTCCTTTGTGACAGGCCGAAAGAGGAAGTGAGTTGCAGAAGTTGTTTTGCAGAGGAGGCAGTGGGATTATCAACAGGGGGGTTGAAGTCACAGAGAATGAGGGCAGGGTTATCCGAGGAAAGGAAGTAAGGTAGCCAGGCAGCAAAGTGATCTAGAAATAGGAGTTGCAGAGCCAGGGGGGCGGTATATTACTGCACGCGTATAGAGAGGGGAGAAAATAAGTGAATCATGTGTGTTTCTAGTAAAGAAAATGTAAGGGAAGAGAGGGGTTTGTTGAAAGGTGCAACGAGAGGAAAGTAAAATATCAACACCACCTCCTTGTCTATTGTCAGACCTAGGAGTGTGGCTGAAGTGGAGACCCCCGTGTGACAGTGCAGCAGAGTTAGTAGTGTCTGAAGGAGAGAGCCAGAAGATTGAGAGAGTGGGAGATAAAGAGGTCATGGATAGAAGTGAGTTTGTTGCAAACAGAGCGAGAGTTCCAGAGTGCACAAGTGAAGGGGGTTGTGGCTCTAGATGCAAGAGGAATAAGATTAAGGTTACCAGAGTTTTGTTTTTGAAGTCTATTGAAGGGCACACATGGGTTTGCAGGGCAAGGACGTTGTGGGGTATTAGGATTGGGGGAGATGTTGTCAGCAGCTAGCATGAGCAAGAGGGAGAGTGACATGAGATGATATGCAGATTTGCAGTAGTGAGACTGTTTTTGTGATGAGTTGCAAGGGGGAGAGTGTTTAGGAATGTGTGAAGTTCATGAATACAAAAGTAAGGTGAGGTTAAGAGAGATGGGCTAATGAGCAGTGCAGGTGGTGAGGGGTAAGGAGTAATTGAGGTGGTAAAAAGGAATATGAAGATATTTAGCATTTTTACAAAATAGTCAAATAGTGTATACAACTCAATTTAAAAACAGCACTTGCCTTATCCCTTGTCCACTCCTTGTTGAATTCTTGTATAATTATTTGTGCCTCACTTATAAATGTTCACTTAAGAGATGTGAACAGATGATCTTACAATACTGCTATCTAAGCCTGCATTGCTAACCCTGCATTGCTTCCCCTTAGCAGTGATATATTTATAGGCCAGAGCATTCAGCTGAATGCAATAAATTAGGTAATGACATGATCAAAGACAGTCAAAGGCCAATTGGGAAAATTTGATTCAGGGTGAGATAAATTAAAAATAACAGACAATACAGGGAGTGCAGAATTATTAGGCAAGTTGTATTTTTGAGGATTAATTTTATTATTGAACAACAACCATGTTCTCAATGAACCCAAAAAACTCATTAATATCAAAGCTGAATAGTTTTGGAAGTAGTTTTCAGTTTGTTTTTAGTTATAGCTATTTTAGGGGGATATCTGTGTGTGCAGGTGGCTATTACTGTGCATAATTATTAGGCAACTTAACAAAAAACAAATATATACCCATTTCAATTATTTATTTTTACCAGTGAAACCAATATAACATCTCAACATTCACAAATATACATTTCTGACATTCAAAAACAAAACAAAAACAAATCAGTGACCAATATAGCCACCTTTCTTTGCAAGGACACTCAAAAGCCTGCCATCCATGGATTCTGTCAGTGTTTTGATCTGTTCACCATCAACATTGCGTGCAGCAGCAACCACAGCCTCCCAGACACTGTTCAGAGAGGTGTACTGTTTTCCCTCCTTGTAAATCTCACATTTGATGATGGACCACAGGTTCTCAATGGGGTTCAGATCAGGTGAACAAGGAGGCCATGTCATTAGATTTTCTTCTTTTATACCCTTTCTTGCCAGCCACGCTGTGGAGTACTTGGACGCGTGTGATGGAGCATTGTCCTGCATGAAAATCATGTTTTTCTTGAAGGATGCAGACTTCTTCCTGTACCACTGCTTGAAGAAGGTGTCTTCCAGAAACTGGCAGTAGGACTGGGAGTTGAGCTTGACTCCATCCTCAACCCGAAAAGGCCCCACAAGCTCATCTTTGATGATACCAGCCCAAACCAGTACTCCACCTCCACCTTGCTGGCGTCTGAGTCGGACTGGAGCTCTCTGCCCTTTACCAATCCAGCCACGGGCCCATCCATCTGGCCCATCAAGACTCACTCTCATTTCATCAGTCCATAAAACCTTAGAAAAATCAGTCTTGAGATATTTCTTGGCCCAGTCTTGACGTTTCAGCTTGTGTGTCTTGTTCAGTGGTGGTCGTCTTTCAGCCTTTCTTACCTTGGCCATGTCTCTGAGTATTGCACACCTTGTGCTTTTGGGCACTCCAGTGATGTTGCAGCTCTGAAATATGGCCAAACTGGTGGCAAGTGGCATCTTGGCAGCTGCACGCTTGACTTTTCTCAGTTCATGGGCAGTTATTTTGCGCCTTGGTTTTTCCACACGCTTCTTGCGACCCTGTTGACTATTTTGAATGAAACGCTTGATTGTTCGATGATCACGCTTCAGAAGCTTTGCAATTTTAAGAGTGCTGCATCCCTCTGCAAGATATCTCACTATTTTTGACTTTTCTGAGCCTGTCAAGTCCTTCTTTTGACCCATTTTGCCAAAGGAAAGGAAGTTGCCTAATAATTATGCACACCTGATATAGGGTGTTGATGTCATTAGACCACACCCCTTCTCATTACAGAGATGCACATCACCTAATATTCTTAATTGGTAGTAGGCTTTCGAGCCTATACAGCTTGGAGTAAGACAACATGCATAAAGAGGATGATGTGGTCTAAATACTCATTTGCCTAATAATTCTGCACTCCCTGTAGAATTTGGGGAAGGCTGTGGTTAAACCATTAGTGAAATTATAAATTTAGGAATTAAAACAAGTATTTGCAAGGATTGAACATCACATAGATAAAGGCAAGATATCAGCAGGGTAAATACATAATTAATTATACAGACAAATGCAAAAAGAGAGGCTTGAAATGCAGATGACACAAAAAACAGGGGAAAAGGCAGGATTTGAATGCAGGGACCCAATTCACATACTCTAGGCCATTTCCTGTATCATTATGACATACCCACATGTAATTTAATAAGTATATCATTCATATCTGGTAATACAAAAAGAATGTAGGAGAGATAAATAATAAAACATTTTATTACACCTTTATAACACAAATCCGTGTCAATTTAAAATTCAACATAGATGCCACATAAAAAGCACAAAGTGGAAATATGAAAAAGTACAGAGTGGTCAGCAAGTTTGCAACTTAATGGGACTTTTCATAGTATACGCTTATGTAGATTTGACAACGGCCCCTATTCACACTATAGCTTTTACAGACAGTAATTGTTACCCAAAAGGGATATCCAGCTCCTTGTTTGAGTGTTGAAGTTAATGTTTGCTGACACTTTGGATATCATTCATATCTGTCTACTTTTTTAGACCAAAAAAACAAGAGCAAGATATAATCATTTACACCTCACATAGATATGTACACATCCAGTGGGTAGGATTGCTTTGCAAAAAAAAAAAAAAAGCCAGGAAAATCCAGACCTCTGTTTGTTTGTTATTTTTTTTATTACATAAGAAATTAATATCCATCATAGGAACTCTTAGTTCCTATGATGGATATAGGGTTAAATGTACAGAAATAACTTTGTGTCTACTTATTCATCTATATTACTTTGAAGCACCTGACATGTCATAGGCTGTTACTGTTTCAGTAAATCATTTTAATCTGTTCTTGGATTCTACACTCAGACACAAAGTGTCTGCTGAACGTGAGTTGTTTTTAGGAATATGGCTATTATGAAAGCAGTTCAAATCACTTCATTTTCTTTCTAAGTCTTTGCTCTTCTAGACCAATTTCTTGAGCGCTGGACAAGTGCTTGTTATTAGCTATCAGGCTGATTACTGGCTCAAAGCCTGTAACATCTATATGAGCTGCTGACCTCCGCTATGTTGAGGTCAATTAACTGATCTGGAAGTACTAAAATAAAGTCCAGGATTTCCAGAGTTGTATAAAATATATTGTTAGTTATGTGCCTCTCTAAAAGACACTAGGACTTGGGGTAAGTACTGAATAGGGCAAAATGTATTTATTTATTGTAAAAAGTAATGCTTTCTTTGACCTCCTTTACCATAATTCAAATCCCAGATTGAAGACAGGAGGAGGTATTACTTTTATGCAGTTACAATAGAAAAAAAAAACAAATTAAAAGGTATATTGCACTCAAAGGTTTTCCTTGTTTCACCTGACAAAGAGCATTTCAAATGGTTATTCATTTGCTGAATAACTTAAAGGGACATTAAACTAAAAAATGTTTATTGTTTAAAAAGATATATAATCCCTTTATTACCCATTCCCAAGTTTTGCATAACCAATATGGTTATATTAATATACTTTTTACCTCAGTGATTACCTTGTATCTAAGCCTCTGCTGACAGCCCCCTGATCACATGGCTATTTATTTATTATCTATTAACTTGCATTTAAGACAATTAGTGTACTGTCAGTCACAAATCCACAGGAGAAAGCACAATGCTATCTATATGGCCCACATGGACTAGCAGTCTCTTGTTGTGAAAAGCTAATAAAAAGCATGTGATAAGAGGCTGTCTGTAGTGGCTTAGAAAAAGGCAGAAATTGAGAGGTTTAAATGTTATAAAGTATATTAATATAACAATATTGGATGTGCAAAGCTGGGGAATGGGTAGTAAAGGCATTATCTATCTTTTTAAACAATAACCATTTTGGTGTTGACTGTCCCTTTAAGTGTTGGTTGTTGAAGATGTAAAGGCCTTTCCCATTCCATTGACAGAGACTAAAAAGCTTTTCGTATAAAGCTGTAAGCAATAATACAGCAGTATCTCATGTACATTAATTTCCTGTTACAAAGAATTAAAATTAAATCTTAAACCAAACAAAAAACATACTGGCATTTCACATGCACAATAGAAATGTGCCATCCTTTTTAAGTGTCTGAAAAAAATAATATAAATTCCTAAACAGAAGCTTTTTGAATATTTTAGGCACTCCCTCTCCCACAACAAGTCCTGAACTGAGTCAGTAACACCCTATGATTGGCTGCATCCGGCTCACTCTTATGTAAACATTTGAGAGGGAGGTCCTACATTTTTAACAAGATGATTTTGCTTAGGTGTTAAACTGTATTCATATTATTCATATACTCTTCTTTTAAAAAGCACAAAAGAAAAGAATAGCAAAGGTTCATTTTCAAAATCTTTGTGAAGAGCTAGTATATTTTTCTCAGCTGCTCTGATAATAAAATGAGTACAATAGAGCTGCACAGATCTATCAAACAAAATGCCCCACTGATTCCTATTGAGCTCCTGTTCTTTGATAAATCTGCATTATTTTATTTATTTTTTTGCTCCAATTCCATACCAGCACTGCAGTCTGAAGACTTTGATACATAATACATAAAAGAATCCCAAGGGGAGATATTGTTACTCTGCAAGTCATTATGTCATCACTTCAATATACAAACTTTTGCCCCTTCTTTAGCGTGATTTGAGGATCTGGGGTGCCTATGTGCACAGCCATAAAATGTTAATAGGTAATTGGTGAGTAGAAAACGTAACACCACTTTATTCTTATTTGCTGTAATCTCTGCATGATGTTTTCAAATGATGCTGATAACATCTCCCTGAAATAATGCATCAAAGGCAGTTTAGAAAGTACGGTTAATAAAAGGGAAAGGTTGAAAAAAGTCTTTATAACTTGATAGAGCCATTGATAAGTGCAGCACATTGTTTTGAAATCAACACTAAGGGGCAGATTTATCACGGCCCAAATGGCGCCGTATACTCGTTTCCACATGAGCCTTAAGGAGTTACGGCTCCTTAACTCATACACCTCCTCTGGGGTGGCGGACATCAATCCGTCCGATCGAATACGATCGGGTTAATTGACACCCCATGCTAGCGGCTGATTGGCCGTGAATCTGCAGGGGGTGGCATTGCACAAGCAGTTCACCAGAGCTGCTTGTGCAATGATAAATGCTGACAGTGTATGCTGTTGGCATTTATTTATGTCTGGCGGACATGATCGCTACAGCGGATCATGTCCACCAGACACTTGATAAATTGGCCCCCATATGTGGTTTGGTATCTTGGCACTATTTGGATCTAGGTAAGTACGAGTCTCAAAGGCAAAAAACAAACTTACAGCTGATTACGGCTCTCTACTGTACATAAAATGACATATGAAAATGCCACTGTAAAATATGCTACAAGACAGTCATAAAAAGGTAGATAGATGTCTAGAGAGACAGACAGAGATACAGAGAGATAGACAGACAAACAGAGATAGATGAATGATAGATAGACCAACTTTTCATTTTAATTCTATTAAAGAAACAGTCTACTCCAAAAATGGTATTGTTTATAAAGATAGATAAGCCCTTTATTACCCATTCCTTGGTTTTGCATAACCAACGCTATTATATTAATATATGTTTTACCTCTGTGATCACCTTGTCATTAAGCCTCTTCTGGCAGCCCCCTTATCACAGGGCTATTTATTTATTAACTATTGACTTGAGTTTTAGCCAATTAGTGCAGTGTCATGCACAACTCCACAATGTTATCTATATGGGTCACATGAACTAGCAGTCACCTGTTGTGAAAAGCTAATAAAAAGCATGTGATATGAGGCTGTCTTTAGTGGCTTAGAAACAGGCAGAAATTTAGAGGTTTAAATGTTACAAAGTATATTAATATAACAATGTTGGTTGTGCAAAGCTGGGGAATGGGTAGTAAAGGCGTCATTTATCTTTTTAAACAATAACAAAAGACTGTCTCATTAATATCATTTGTGATAGAGAAACAATGCACCAATCAGCATCTAGCTCCCAGTAGTGTATTGCTGCTCCTTGAGCCTCCCTACAAGAAAGTGCAAATAAGATGATCGGAGTATTTTGGAAAGTTTAACCCCTTAAGGATCAAGTTGTTCCCCAGTTTATTTGCTTAAATGGCACAAGCAATGTTGTGACTTTTGCTCACTATTGGTTTCACTGTCTTGTTAAGTGCACCCATACATACTATACACCAACAGACAAACAGCCCTTTCTAGTGATACCCTAAATGGATATGTAAAATAACAATGGGGGAAATGGTAAATAAAAAAAAAAACACAATTTTTTGCAGTTTTCTTTATAACAGTTTGTAGAAAACTAGTGTAGCTGAAGAAAAATACCTACAAATAAATTCTTTATGTTGACCAGATTTTAGGAATACCCCAAATATCTATGTTTCAAGTAAATTATAGAAAATGTAGGCCAAATACTACAATGATTTAAATATTACATTTGCTATGATTGGATTTTAAACTAAGTAGCAGTCACCCAATTCAATACTGCTACACAAAAGTATATATTTGAAGAGTTTAGACACCCCAGGGTATTTATCTAAAGGTATTTTGACATATTGGCCTCTAGTTATCAAGGTCTGGCGGACCTGATCCGCACTGTCGGATCAGGTCCGCCAGACCTCACTGAATACGGCGAGCAATACGCTTGCCGTATTCAGCATTGCACCAGCAGCTCACAAGAGCTGCTGGTGCAACGCCGCCCCCTGCCAATATCCGCCAGCAGGGGGGGGTCAATCAATTTCCGGCGATGTCTGCCCATCTGCTCAGAGCAGGCAGACAGGTTATGAAGCAGCTGTGACCGCTGCTTCATAACTGCTGTTTCTGGCGAGTCTGAAGACTCAACAGAAACAGGGGCCATCAAGCTCCATACGGAGCTTGTTAAATAGAGCCCATTATGTTTAATCCTATCGCTAACGGCAGAAAATAAAATTCTAAAAAAATAATCTTTATTAAAATGATAATAATAATAATAATAATAATAATAATAATAATAATAATAATAATAATAATATTATATATATATATGTTAGCACTATATTTAAAAAAAATAACTTTTTATACACTTCTTGTGTTTACTGGGACAGAAGGAGAGGGGCCAATACAAGCCATTGTTAAAAGAGCAGTATACTGTATAATTGTATGTGCCTTAAAGGGACAGTCTAGGCCAAAATAAACTTTCATGATTCAGATAGAGCATGTAATTTTAAACAATTTTCCAATTTACATTTATCACCAATTTTGCTTTGTTCTCTTGGTATTCTTAGTTGAAAGTTTAACCTAGGAGGTTCATATGCTAATTTCTTAGACCTTGAAGGCCACCTGTTTTCAGAATGCATTTTAACAGTTTTTCACAACTAGAGGGTGTTAGTTCATGTATTTCATATAGATAACACTGTGCTTGTGCACGTGAAGTTATCTGGGAGCAGACACTGATTGGCTAAACCGCAAGTCTGTCAAAAGAACTGAAATAAAGGTGCAGTTTGCAGAGGCTTAGATACAAGATAATCACAGAGGTTAAAAGTATATTAATATAACAGTGTTGGTTATGCAAAACTGGGGAATGGGTAATAAAGGGATTATCTATCTTTTAAAACAATAAAAATGCTGGTGTAGACTGTCCCTTTAATGTGTTTCTAATGACTTATAAAGCAGGATAGTATAAAATGTATGAGAAATTGCTTCTTTAGGTTTAAAGGGACAGTATACACCAATTTTAATTTAACTGCATGTAATAGACACTACACAGTTACTGATATAAACATCCAGTATAAAACCGTTTAAAAACTTACTTAGACGCTCCCAGTTTATCTCTGTTTAAAAGCTCAGCTGGAACACCCACTGCAAGTGGTTCTATAGCAAAAAAAGCAGCCCCCCATCCCCTTCCACTGCATATGAAAAGACTCTTTACACAAACAGGAGCAAGCTGGAGTAGGTATACGTCGGTATTCTCCTAAAACTTTGGGGCTTGGTTAGGAGTCTGAAAATCAGAGTAATGTTATTTAAAAATAAGCAAAACTATACATGTTTATGAAAACACTATCAGATGGGCTATATAAATGGATCATCTACAAAACATTTATGCAAAGAAAAATCTAGTGCATAATGTCCCTTTAATTTTGTATATGAAATAGCTGGTTTTGTTCTTTGGCATCAAAACTCATCAAAATGGGTTGAGCTTGCAGATCTCCTTATCACTTTCTTTACACACAAATGCTTATCTCTGTTTGTACACCAAATCCCAATACTTAGGGCCGGATGTTCAAAACCTCTCAGCTCAGATGAGATGATCTAAAATCACACATTTTGTCAAACCACAAAATCAAGGGTATCATTTAAAAATTGGGATGTATTCAGATAACATTTTATTTTCGATCACATCCTCTGAGCAATTAATACAGGAAACTGAACATCATTGGAAGATTTTCCAATTTTTTTAACTTTACCATATACCAAATTTGAAGCTCTAAGCTCCATTTCACCACTACGGGTTCAATCCAAGCTATCAATTTTACCTAATCCCAAATACATTTTGATAGGAACTATATATTTCTTTTAAATAACACCCAGAGGGACCTACCAGATTGATCTACTAAACCTATATCATGGTGGGGCCACATATAATCTATTAAAATGACAACTCTTCCTAGAATCTTGTATATCCTACAAAGCCCTACTGACTCATTTACCAATTTGGTATATTAGCCAACTTCAAAATACTATGAACTCTTATATTTGAGGTCAGAGCAACCCTCACATTTGTAGGGTATCCTCAATAGAGTTATTATGATACAGTTACTCTCCAAAGAGTACTAGACTGGCTGAATTTAAAGCTTGGGTCTCAATAGATTTGCCTATTTTTAAAATGCCCTGAGTAGGTGCTTTATGTTGAATTTAAAAAAAATCTTAGACCTATACACTGACACCTCTTTAGCACATGGGATCAGATTATCTCTACGGGTCAGAATTTATAAACTAAGCCTTCCCTTTTATTCCCAATACCTTTAAATGCAGAAATGGTAAAGGGGCTGGACAGTGGATATAAAAGAATGCAGGAATGGGATTATACAGTGCTGCTTGTCAAATTTCTTGAAAATGGGAAGTTAATAGAAAGGGAGACCTAGTGTGTGTGTGTGTGTGGGGGGGGGGGGTGACGGCACTGGTCATTAAGGGGTTAATTATGACTTTACTGTCCTTAATAAAAAAATCCAATTTATTTGTAATATCAAATGTATCTCTTTTTTGTGGTATCCATTGTTAAAACTTAGTACCTTTCCATGAAAGCAAACAGGAGAGTGCATGTATTTTGAGCAATAAATGTATAACATTTTTTTACAAACATTGTTGCAAACACCACTGTTACATAGTGATCGAAATAGTGCAGGGAATATATCCTAGAAAACTGGAGGCCAATATTTCATGTCTGAAAGTCCCAATAAATAAAACCCACTTATAAACCATAGAGGACATGCGGGTCAAGTGACATTTTTATACTTTTCTCATGGTTTCACATTTCTGGAATATACTACACAGAATGTATGGGGTTTTTTATTTTTCATAATCTGAACTGACTTTCAAATTGCAGTTTGGTAATCACTTCAATGTATTTGCAAAAAGTATTAAAGGGATAGGAAAGTCAAAATTAAACTTTCATGAATGTTATTTTAAGACACTTTTAAATTAATTTCTCTTTTCAAATGTGCTTTGTTCTCTTGGTATCCCTTATTGAAAAATAATACGCACAAATCCTACACTAGTGGGAGCTAGCTGCTAATTGGTGCCTGCACACATTTGTCTTTTGTGATTGGCTGACTAGATGTGTTCATCTAGCTGTCAGTAGTGCAATGCTGTTTCTTCAGTAAAGGATAACAAGAAAACAAAGCAAATTTGATAATGGAAGTAAATTTGAAAGTTATTTAAAATTGTATGTTCTATCCAAATCATGAAAGAAAATGTTGGGGTTTCCTGTCCCTTTACTCTGTTTTTTTTATTGTACTAATATTCCATGTTTAAAGACAAGCTTTGGAATGTTGATACTTTTCCTCTGCTCTAAAACAACTGAAAAAGTACATTCTTCAATTCTATTCTGGTTTAACTAGCATTATTAACCAACCCACTTGACAGGGAATGTACACTCGGTTTTGTATCTATACTGCAGTTTTCCCATTGGACACTTAGGAGCCAATTACATGGTACACTTCAATTCTCCTGGGAGTTAGAGCACTTGCAGCTAGTCTTGGATGGCAACTTTAGAGTGAAGGAAGCAATTATAATATGCTCCCCAAAGACTTTTAGCAAAGGCTGTTATAGTGAATCTCTATTTATTATCTGAAAGACTAAACTAATACAACTATATAATAACATGCACATTGCTTCTGAGCTCATGGTAGCTTTATGGTAACTGCTTCAAGTCCACTTTTAATTCATTAGAGCATGTCATTTTAGCCCTACCCTACCTGTATGTCTATTTGTTTACCCCCTAAGGAGGAGTCAATCACATAGTACTGCTTGGATGCTGAAGAGAAATGCTGATCTCAAGCAGACACCAACAGTGATCTGTGGGGTTATGCAACTGCTACTGCTGCTGATGGTTAGCTCTATAGCTGCTCATTATCGGCAGTCTTTGCGGCTCCCAGGTGGTACTTTAACTATGTGTTTAAAGCTTTTCTAAGGGTTTATTACATAGACTTCCAGGATAAGTAATGCTACAATTAGGCGATTTAATGAATAAATGCATGTCCTTTGTAACTACAATGTTCTTTTGACATAATTATAATTGTGTATATATATATATATATATATATATGTGTATATATATATATATATTAGGGTTGCACTGATACCATTTTTTCATGACCGAGTACAAGTACCGATACTTGTTTTCAAATACTCCCCGATACCAATTACCGATACTTTTTTTTAAATGTCATGTGACAGTTTACCAAGCACAATACAGACTAATTATTTAAGATTCCTTCTTTATAATTATAAAGGACTGTAATTCAAAAGACATTATGAACTAATAATAAAAAAAAAAAAATATATATTACAATAAAATATTACATTTAAAGGGGTGATGCAATTGGGTTGTAGGGCTGTTATATAACATCAATCTGACATTTGTATAGAGGTTCGACTCTAAGTTGAACAGTCTTTCACTTTCCACCATACTGCATGGGGCAGAAAGATATTTTTGGGCTATTTTAGCCAGAGCTGGAAATCTGTTTATTAACTGCCCAGTACGTCAGGGGTTTGTCTGAACGAGGTACAGTGATCTCTCCTACAATAATACAAATAACAGCAATTTGTATTGGCAGAACAGTAGTAAACAATTTTTAGTTTAATCTCCACTCCAGTTTAAAATGAAATGGGAACATGCAGTTTGAAAAAATGCCCCAAGGTAGCATATGGGTAGGAAGTGGAGGTATAGGTTTAAGTATCGGTGCATTTGCACGAGTACAAGTACTCATGCAAATACTTGGTATCAGTACCGATACCGATACTAGTATCGGTATCGGTGCAACCCTAATATATACATATACATATATATATATATATATATATATATATATATATATATATATATATATATATATATATATATATATATACAGGGAGTGCAGAATTATTAGGCAAATGAGTATTTTGACCACATCATCCTCTTTATGCATGTTGTCTTACTCCAAGCTGTATAGGCTCGAAAGCCTACTACCAATTAAGCATATTAGGTGATGTGTATCTCTGTAATGAGAAGGGGTGTGGTCTAATGACATAAACACCCTATATAAGGTGTGCATAATTATTAGGCAACTTCCTTTCCTTTGGCAAAATGGGTCAAAAGAAGGACTTGACAGGCTCAGAAAAGTCAAAAATAGTGAGATATCTTGCAGAGGGATGCAGCACTCTTAAAATTGCAAAGCTTCTGAAGCGTGATCATCGAACAATCAAGCGTTTCATTCAAAATAGTCAACAGGGTCGCAAGAAGCGTGTGGAAAAACCAAGGCACAAAATAACTGCCCATGAACTGAGAAAAGTCAAGCGTGCAGCTGCCAAGATGCCACTTGCCACCAGTTTGGCCATATTTCAGAGCTGCAACATCACTGGAGTGCCCAAAAGCACAAGGTGTGCAATACTCAGAGACATGGCCAAGGTAAGAAAGGCTGAAAGACGACCACCACTGAACAAGACACACAAGCTGAAACGTCAAGACTGGGCCAAGAAATATCTCAAGACTGATTTTTCTAAGGTTTTATGGACTGATGAAATGAGAGTGAGTCTTGATGGGCCAGATGGATGGGCCCGTGGCTGGATTGGTAAAGGGCAGAGAGCTCCAGTCCGACTCAGACGCCAGCAAGGTGGAGGTGGAGTACTGGTTTGGGCTGGTATCATCAAAGATGAGCTTGTGGGGCCTTTTCGGGTTGAGGATGGAGTCAAGCTCAACTCCCAGTCCTACTGCCAGTTTCTGGAAGACACCTTCTTCAAGCAGTGGTACAGGAAGAAGTCTGCATCCTTCAAGAAAAACATGATTTTCATGCAGGACAATGCTCCATCACACGCGTCCAAGTACTCCACAGCGTGGCTGGCAAGAAAGGGTATAAAAGAAGAAAATCTAATGACATGGCCTCCTTGTTCACCTGATCTGAACCCCATTGAGAACCTGTGGTCCATCATCAAATGTGAGATTTACAAGGAGGGAAAACAGTACACCTCTCTGAACAGTGTCTGGGAGGCTGTGGTTGCTGCTGCACGCAATGTTGATGGTGAACAGATCAAAACACTGACAGAATCCATGGATGGCAGGCTTTTGAGTGTCCTTGCAAAGAAAGGTGGCTATATTGGTCACTGATTTGTTTTTGTTTTGTTTTTGAATGTCAGAAATGTATATTTGTGAATGTTGAGATGTTATATTGGTTTCACTGGTAAAAATAAATAATTGAAATTGGTATATATTTGTTTTTTGTTAAGTTGCCTAATAATTATGCACAGTAATAGTCACCTGCACACACAGATATCCCCCTAAAATAGCTATAACTAAAAACAAACTAAAAACTACTTCCAAAACTATTCAGCTTTGATATTAATGAGTTTTTTGGGTTCATTGAGAACATGGTTGTTGTTCAATAATAAAATTAATCCTCAAAAATACAACTTGCCTAATAATTCTGCACTCCCTGTATATATACTGTATATATAAATATAAATACACACAATTGTATATATATTTTTTTTTTATATATTTTTTTCAAAGAGGCTGGTGCACTCGCACTAACAGGTGTCCTGGTGCCAGGGTGCTGAATGCAAGTAGAGGTATAAGTAATGGAAGACAGCACTCACTGATCTTAAAGAATAGCAATAGTAGCTTTTATTTACATTGACGTTTTGGGGACAGCTCCCCTTCATCAGACCAGCTATTACATATATATATATATATATATATATATATATATATATATATATATATATATATATATATATATATATATATATATATATATATATATATATATATATATATATATATACACACATACATATACAGTATCTCACAAAAGTGAGTACACCCCACACATTTTTGTAAATATTTTATTATATCTTTTCATGTGACAACACTGAAGAAATTATAGAAAAGTGTGGATAGTAAGGGTGCTAAAAGCTAAAGATCTTAGGGGGCAGTGTTTTGTGTTAGTCTGCTATAATTGCATTAATATTAGTGGTGCATTGGGTGTAAGAAATTATTTACTCTAAACACACTGGATACATTTTTGAATATTTTTAATAAAGGTTAAAATTTCCCATATAGGCACTTATTTAAAATAATTATTAGAGACGTCTCTCTATTATATTGGGGATCCAACCAACAATATCACAAATTGGCAAAGTTATGCAATCTTAAAAGTCAGTCTGATATAAGAAATGTATCAATTTTATGCCAATCTATACAATGTTAAAAATAAAAGTTAAAGAATGTAGCAGCCTTGTATCTAAAAACAATATTGAATAAACTCTGTTGTGTTCTTATATAAGAAAGTCCCTCTCCATTTGGAGAGATATAGTAGCTGGAGTTCCTTTACTGCGATGCAATGAGAAACTTGTTTAGTGCGTCTAAGTCCAGAGAGTAAAAAGTTTTTTTATATGTACTAGCGTCCCACATATATTTGTTATCTTCTAGTGGTAACGTACCTCTTTTTTCTGGTATCCTCAGGCCGTGCGGTGAGCTGTGTTTCTTCCGCGGCTTGTCTTTGCCTTGTGAAACCGGCGTCTGACGTCACACCCGGTTGTCCACAGGAGCCGCCCCACAGGATTCTTGATAAAGCTCCTAAGGAAGTGAAATGCGTAGAAGTGAGAGAACCTTGCACCAGATTTCTACTACATTTTAACAACCCGGGTTGACCCTTTAAAGTTGGAACTGTTCCTGGTAACTGTCTGAACAAAAAGCACTAAGAGCAGGCTACCACAAGATAAGGGACTTGTCCTAAGGATTGCCAATATTGGCGACATCTATACCTAATTTGGAACTAACCGCTATAAGTGGTAACTACCTAAAAGTATCCCCGGATAAGTGATTGACACCTGTGGGGCGGCTCCTGTGGACAACCGGGTGTGACGTCAGACGCCGGTTTCACAAGGCAAAGACAAGCCGCGGAAGAAACACAGCTCACCGCACGGCCTGAGGATACCAGAAAAAAGAGGTACGTTACCACTAGAAGATAACAAATATATGTGGGACGCTAGTACATATAAAAAAACTTTTAACTCTCTGGACTTAGACGCACTAAACAAGTTTCTCATAGCATTGCAGTAAAGGAACTCCAGCTACTATATCTCTCCAAATGGAGAGGGACTTTCTTATATAAGAACACAACAGAGTTTATTCAATATTGTTTTTAGATACAAGGCTGCTACATTCTTTAACTTTTATTTTTAACATTGTATAGATTGTCATAAAATTGATACATTTCTTATATCAGACTGACTTTTAAGATTGCATAACTTTGCCAATTTGTGATATTGTTGGTTGGATCCCCAATATAATAGAGAGATGTCTCTAATAATTATTTTATATAAGTGTCTATATGGGAAATTTTAACCTTTATTAAAAATATTCAAAAATGTATCCAGTGTGTTTAGAGTAAATAATTTCTTACACCCAATGCACCACTAATATTAATGCAATTATAGCAGACTAACACAAAACACTACCCCCTAAGATCTTTAGCTTTTAGCGCCCTTACTATCCACACTTTTCTAAGTTTATCACTGTTGCTTAGATTGAAGGATCTGAGCATACCCAGTAAGGTGTTTGATCTCCTCCCCCGACACTAGCGCACTATTCCACTCACTCTTTTTAACTGAAGAAATTATACTTTACTTCAATGTAAAGTAGTGAATGTACAGCCTGTATAACAGTGTCAATTTGCTGTCCCCTCAAAATAACTCAACACACAGCCATTAATGTCTAAACCGTTGGCAACAAAATTGAGTACACCCCTAAGTGGAAATGTCCAAATTGGGCCCAATTAGCCATTTTCCCTCCCCGGTGTCATGTGACTCGTTCGTGTCAGAAGGTCTCAGGTGTGAATAGGGAACAGGTGTGTTAAATTTGGTGTTATCGCTCTCACACTCTCTCATACTGGTCACAGGAAATTCAACATGGCACCTCATGGCAAAGAATTCTGATCTGAAAAAAAGAATTGTTGCTCTACATAAAGATGGTCTAGGCTATAAGAAGATTGCCAAGACCCTGAAAACTTAGCTGCAGCACAATGGGCAAGACCATACAGCGGTTTCACTGGACAGGTTCTAATCAGAACAGGCTTCGCCATGCATGTGCTCAGCGTCATATCCAGAGGTTGTCTTTGGGAAATAGACGTATGAGTGCTGCCAGCAATGCTGAAGAGGTTGAAAGGGTGGGGGGTCAGCCTGTCACTGCTCAGATCATACGCCGCACACTGCATAAAACTGGTCTGCATGGCTGTCGTCCCAGAAGGAAGACTTTTCTAGATGATGCATAAGAAAGCCCACAAACAGTTTGCTGAAGAAAAGCAGACTAAGAACATGGATTACTGGAACAATGTCCTCTGGTCCGATGAGACCAAGATAAACTTATTTGGTTCAGATGGTGTCAAGCGTGTGTGGCAGCAACCAGGTGAGGAGTACAAAGACAAGTGTGTCTTGCCTACAGTCAAGCATGGTGGTAGGAGTGTCATGGTCTGGGCCTGCATGAGTGTTGCCACCACTGGGGAGCTACAGTTCATTGAGGGAACCATGAATGCCAACATGTATTGTGACATACTGAAGCAGAGTATGATCCCCTCCCTTCAGAGACTGGGCCGCAGGGCAGTATTCTAACATGATAACGACCCCAAACACACCTCCAAGACGACCACTGCCTTGCTAAAGAAGCTGAGGGTAAATGTGATAGAATGCCCAAGCATGTCTCCAGATATAAACCCTATTGAGCATCTGTGGGGCATTCTCAAATGGAAGGTGGGGGAGCGTAAGGTCTCTAACATTCACCAGCTCTGTGATGTCATCATAGAGGAGTGGAAGAGGACTCCAGTGGCAACCTGAGAAGCTCTGGTGAACTCTATGTCCAAGAGGATTTTAAGGCAGTGCTTGAAAATAATGGTGGCCACACAAAATATTGACACTTTGGGACCAATTTGGACATTTCCACTTAGGGGTGCACTCACTTTTGTTGCCAATGGTTTAGACATTAATGGCTTTGTGTTGAGTTATTTTGAGGGGACAGCAAATTTACACTGTTATACATGAAAAATAGTTGAACAAACTTAGCTTTTATTGATCCATGTCAGATAATACAAAGCACTTGGCACACAGCAGCAAAAAGCGACGTTTCGGGCTGTTAACCCTTACTCATGCTTATTCAGAACACCTGTTAGCTGCTCCTTAAATACCATATGACATTAACCCTAGATAAGGACTACTATATTAGTGAACTCACTAATCAATTGGAAGATAAAGAAACATATTTGGTTCTCCCTTATAACCCTCTCATTAATATACAAAAAGAGATTAAGGGTATAATTGACAAAGCTCTCATTAAGGGTGTTATAGACAAGAAATTGGCAAAATATCTATACATTGAGTGGCCTAAAACCCTTATTATATACACAGTACCAAAGGTACATAAAGATCCCCACAGACCACCGGGCCGTCCAATAGTTGCAGGCACACAATCTGTGTTTAGCCATATAGCGGTATATCTTGATAAAATCTTACAGCCTGAAGTTATGAAAGCAACTTCTTATATTAGAGATACTAGCGACTTCATTTTGAAGCTGAAAGATTTGCCGCTAAATGACACAAAGTATATACTCTTTTCACTTGATGTTTGTAGCTTATATACATCCATCAAGCATGAAAGTGGAATTGGAGCTGTTATGACCACTATGGCTAAAACTAATAAATATAGCTTCACACAATTGAAATTTATTGAAGATCTGCTTAGAGTGGTGTTATATTGCAATTATTTCTTATTTGGTGAAACATGGTACCTGCAACTGAAGGGGACAGCCATGGGGTCCAATGTTGCCCCATCATACGCCAACATGTTCATGAGTTGTTTTGAAGACAAATTTGTCTATGAAAATGTTTTATTCTTACAATATGGGGCAGCCTGGTGGTGCTTCATAGATGACGTGTTTGGCGTGTGGTGGGGTGACATTGGTTCCCTCTTGGCATTTGTAGATCAGTTGAACAGTGCAGTGCAGGGACTAAAATTTACACTTAATTTTAGTGAGACTAATATTGTATTCTTGGATACTGAAGTGCACAAAGATGTCATGAGTGGCAATTTAAAAATTGACATGTATAGGAAGAGTATAGACGGAAATTCCCTACTTAAATATGATAGCTTCCATCATGAGTCTTTGAAACATTCCCTACCAAAAAGCCAGATGCTCAGAGTTCATAAAATAGTAAGTGACAGCCATATGAAAGAGATAAGACTTAAAGAGATGACTGAGAGATTTGTACAAAGGGGTTATCCTTCTAACTTAGTGGAAAGGGAGAAACAAAATGCCAATAACATCTGTGAAAATAGGCACAAAACTAGGAATAAACAGGATAGAATAGTGTTTGTAACACAGTACAATCCATATAGTGCTGACATTGCCCAATACCTTAAAAAACATTGGCATATAATAAAAAACTGTAATACAGATATAACTGAGTTTCAAAACTATCCACTTATAGCATATAGGAGAGTACCCAATATTAAAGATCTAGTAGTCAAGAATGATATTGGGGCTAAAGTAAAAACACAGACATATATATCATCTAAATCATGTGGTACCTATCCATGTTTAAACTGTGCCAGTTGCCATTCAGTCATAAAGGGTAGAGAATTTGTACACCCCCAAACAGGTAGGAAGTTTAACATCAATAAATTCTATACATGTGAGTCTACGCATGTAATTTATCTCATAAAGTGTCCATGCTCCAAAATCTATTTGGGCGAGATGGTTAGAAAGATACGTGACCGCCTCAGTCAACATAGATAGAAAATAAGATGTGGGGACATGAAGGCCCCGGTAGCCTGTCACTTTATTGAAGCTGGTCACAATATCTCACAACTGAGGTGGCAAGTCATTGACAGTGTTGAACCCCATAGAAGGGGTGGAAATAGGGAATCACAATTAAATAGGAAAGAATCCTTCTGGATACATAAGTTGGATGCTTTAGTTCCTAAATTGATCAACAGGGAAATAGATATGACAGTATTCTTGTGAGTAAAATTTAAAATGTAAAATGTAAAATAGTTTGTAAACTATATTGTATTTTCTGTGAATAAGTAAACTGTAGCATAGATAATAGTATTATCATATGATGAATTTGTAAGGCATATACATTTGAAAATAATGACTACTAACAGCAGATTGTTTTTAACTATGTATTTAACAAATTTTTATAGGAATAATAAGTTTTGACCACTAGGTGGCGATATTTTGTAGTTGTTTAGATATCACAATGTTATTTGGTGTGTTAAGGGTTAATGTCATATGATATTTAAGGAGCAGCTAACAGGTGTTCTGAATAAGCATGAGTAAGGGTTAACAGCCCGAAACTTCGCTTTTTGCTGCTGTGTGCCAAGTGCTTTGTATTATCTGACATGGATCAATAAAAGCTAAGTTTGTTCAACTATTTTCCTATCTTTTTGGTGCTGTGGAAATCAGTTGATTACATATTGCAGAGAGGTGTTTGCAGTGCCTCTCTACCACGAGCATCAGGTGTGTGCTGTCTGTCACTTGGGAACTACACTGTTATACAGGCTGTACACTCACTACTTTACATTGTAGCAAAGTGTCATTTGCGGCTCACATGAAAAGATTTAATAAAATATTTACAAAAATGTGAGGGGTGTACTCACTTTTGTGAGAT